>NC_135004.1:9421233-9724502 GCF_051020985.1 Nomia melanderi | reverse complement strand
GGAAACAATGGTGTTTGGAGATGCATTATGAATTAGGTACTTTCTACTAATACTACTTTCCTCGGTAGTTTTTATGCTATGTTTTAACCCTTTGAGTACCAAGGATATATAGCTACTTCGTGCACTTTCGAAAAGGGCCAAGAGCTGCTCGAAGTTTGAACTCCTTGTTCTGCAATATCGTGTCAGACTCGCGACGAAGATTTTGAACTGAATTTGAAAAGTCGAAGTGTTGTTCATTTGTTTTACGTGTTAATTAAATGTTACTTTTCTATCAATAATCGTTAACTTTTGGAGTAAATTTAGATATAGAGTAAGCAGCAGAATTTGTTCTTTTCTCAATGAATTGGTAACGATAAAGTAGTTGTATCGGTCATAGTTAAGAAATACATCATAGAGCAAGGAGTTAAGGGTTATAATTGGCATTTCTCGAATATTTATCGAAATTTCCCCTGGTATTCGAAGGGTTAATTTTCACGATCTGAATTTAGTAACACCGAGTAAAATGTAGTTTTGTTTTGTGAACTGTCATTATTATTTCTTTGGGTTCGACTATGTGAAAGAAATATGTACTTATAAGATTTATACCAGCTTTTGTTTCGAATATTTTATTTTCCCTTGTACCGACAGACTCTTTTCATCCGCGCAAAACGAATCCACGTGGAACGGATTTCTGCGTGTACCACTTGATGACTGAGTTAAGGAATGCGGGTGTAAGGGTGGAACGTGTTTCGTGTGACGTTTTTGTAGTGAGTTGTAATGAGTAGTTTCTCATGGAAAGTAGATGTTCCGCGCGAAAAGGGAAATTTCGTGTTACTTAAAATGTAGATTCGTTCAAGACATATAATTCTACTAAATACGTAAATAGTGTACGATTTGAACAAATCTACATTTTAGATAACACGAAATTTTTTTTAAAACCAATATAGTTGTACTACATATGTAAACACTGCACAGTTTGAAGTATTTCGTTGTTTTCTGTAGTATATTACATTTTCTTTAACGTAATTCGAACTTCGTATGTATATCTATTCAATAACTACTAATAATCACAACACCGGAGAGTCCCTAATTGATTATTCAACGGGGAAAAAGATGATTCTACGTGGCAAATAAGTTGGTAACATAGGATAAAATTGTTTCATTCGTAACCTCGTTTTCAACGAAATCAAGCTTGAACGTATTCTATCAGTAGCGAGTCGCACGCAGATGTGCTCGACAAATTTCGAAGCCGGATTTCCTCGGAAAGGAGGTCTCAAATTGAAAAAAACTTTGTTGTACATTTTTGACATATTTTTTCATACAAAATAACTTCCTGTCGATTACACCAGTCGTATTCATTCGAGCCGGTCATACGCACGCGTATTCCGTAAATGTTTAATCTTCGTTTTCTCGAAAAGGTCGGCTCAAATAGAGAAAGGTTTTTCTTTTTTTGTTTTTGACCTGTTAGTTTTTCATACACGGTGAACTCATGCATAAGTGCTCCAAATACAAGTCATCCTTTATAAAATATACGATTAAACTTCTGACATATAAAATTCATAAAAACTTGAGTTAAATATTTCAACTAATTCAAAAAGCACAAACAAAATCTTCTAATATAGTCAATTTTTCTTGTCGGGTATTGTATGAAGAATAGATGAGGCAAAAATAGACCGTAAAAACACGAATATCTAGTATTCACATGAATTAATATTAATGTTAAATAAAATTTCGAACAGACATATCTCTTTATCGAAAAACATTTCAAATGTACATTTATTGAAATTAAAATATGCTTAGAGATTCCATGGAACGAAACACTTGCTTATTGTATTTTAAACGTTGCTTACAAAGAAATTCCCTAGACATAATCCTGCATCTATCGAAATTTAACTCTATACAGATGAGAATTCTGTAAAGTATTCGAAGCCTTCATCAGATACAACTAAAATATTCATTGAATGTTTAAATAACAGAAAAGAAGGAAACTATGCATATACCGAACCATTAGTGTTTAAGTAATGAAATCATTTGTTTGCAGCTTAGTATTCCAAATATGAAAATATAATCTCATCAGAAACACATCTATTCTCAAAGGATTAAAGAATGAAAATAAAATTTCATTTAAGTCTCATCGTCAACAGTTTCATTACTAGAAAATATCAGATTATCCCGTAATTAATATCATTCTTCATCTTACCTCTTAACACATTTTTTAATTTCGAAAATGGCATTAAAGAATTTAAAAAATAACAGAAGCTCTTGCACAACGATGATCAATACATCAACAGTTAAACAAAATTTAAGTATTAATTTCGTATACTAAAAGTTGGCATCAAGAACACGATATTACGGTACGGTCTAATATATTTTCGCGGTGGATGATAATTGCGCGGCAGGAAGGGACATTAAAGGTGAAGAAAAGCAACAGCGAGGCGGCGAGGGAAAACGAACTCATTTTAATTCGGTGGCGGTCGGCATTATTCTCAAATATTTTCTTTCAATATCATGGGGGCGTCCTTTGAACGATAAAAGAGAAAGAGGTTTTCCCGTGGACACACAGAACCGCCGGGCTCGCTCGCCGAGAGCGTTTACACGGCTTGAAAGCTTGGTTTTCATAATCACGTGAAACCACATGAATAGTTGCCAACAATTTGCCACAGAGTCGGATAATACGGGGTCATTAGAGAGGAAACATTACACGCGTGTCTGGTTAACGTACACATTCTCCGACAGCCGCAATACCTGCGCGGGATGTCTCAGAGAATCAGAACAAGCTACGTGACCACGGAACACTTCGAAATACGAGAAATTTGTCGGGTAAAATCGAATCGTGGAAAGATGATAAGATTAATTATTTCACGGAATACCATCGCTACGTTATTTCATACGCTTTTCAGTCGTGCCAAGGAAATACTTAACATTTTAGCAACCATTGACGTAGTTTTATGTTATTTAATATATACAGAGAGTGACGTGCCGTTTGCGATCATTGCATTTACGATTAGTTGCTTGAAACATGATGTGATGAGATCAATTAAAAATTGATATTTCAGTGTGTTCGTCATCATTATTAAATTTCATATTTAAATTTATTATTATATAGCATGTAGAATGATATCGTACTGTACTTTTGCTTAATTTAATGCTCTTTCAACATGTTTAATGAATACCAATAGCTTTTTCTATTTTAATATCTCTATAATCGTATATTTTATGTTACTACAATTTGTACTTTTAACCTTAGCTTATTGTTTAATTCCGAATAAAATATAGTGTTACAGATATAACATAATATAGCAGTATATTTTATTTATAATATAGGCATATATTTTCAATTGAATTTCAAATGAAAGCAAAGTTTCTATATCTCACGTTACTATTTCAATTTTCGGAACGTAAGACAACATAGAATAATGCAAAAGCAAAATATTCAAAGTTATATAAAATACACGTCCAAAGTTTCATTTCGATTCATTATGCATAAATAAAGTACGTTGAAGTTTATTTAGAATATTTCACTTTCATATTTAATTACAACAATGTTAAGTAAGAATTGTTCAGGGCAAGTACCTAATTGAATAAGCCAACAAGCTAAATCACGTTTCTAACAATATTTCCTCACGACAGTGATTACAGAAGGCAGTATAATTTAGCCCAACGATTTCGAGGCAACCCCCCGGCTCGCCGAGTGAATAAATTCATGCCGCCCGGGGCGCGTGCCGTTCAGCTACAAGTGGCACGAATCATTCGCGCAGTGTTTGCTCCCTGTCCCCCTTTTTTCCACGTGGCGCAGGACGTTTAACGATATTGGGGTCGTTTCCACTCGAGTAAAAACAGTGTTCATAATTGAGGGGACATCACGGTTCCCGGTAATCCCCCTTGGACTATCGTATTAATGGCGGATCGCCGCGGTGGGTTTACGCGTCGCGTAAACGCGAGATCGTGTTGCGTTAGTTGGCTACATAATAGATTAAATTGAACGGCCGCGAAGGGGATCGAGGGGTTACGAAGGCACGCCGGCTGATTCGAGTTACGTCCTCTAAATCCGGTAGTAAGATCGCCGGCCCGTTCTCGCGATAACCGTGGTTAACGTAATAACGCGCGGACGCCAATTTCACGATCGGCCGCTAATCCGCCGCGTCTCGACTACCAGCGGAATTCACCTTGGCTGCGACTACTCACGGAAATCTTCCTTCTATTCGGTGGCAAATTCTTCTTCAATAACGTGTCTCCGTTGTAATGGATGACGCATAATATATCCGCCTTCCAAGTCACCGGGCAATAATTATCCGCGCGTACACCTGCAAAAGAAGAAACGATCTTCCGCGTTAAAAATAGCGCAGTGAAAACCCTGGCGAGATTATTACTGGCGGCTCGTATGTCACTTTGATTGAACCGTGATTTCTGGTAAAGGATTAAATCTTTCATTTCACCGATAACTGCGGTTAAATTTAAATGATTTGATCTTCGGAGCAGTGATCTGATTCCGATGGTATTCATTAATATTAATCTACTTTCTCTTAATTTGTTCAATACTTACATTGTTTTGTTTCTTAGAATGTGAACTTTTTTCATTAAATAGATAAAAATATTCCAGACTGAACGATTGTTAATGAATAAT
Organism: Nomia melanderi; assembly: GCF_051020985.1. Lineage (NCBI taxonomy): Eukaryota > Metazoa > Arthropoda > Insecta > Hymenoptera > Halictidae > Nomia > Nomia melanderi. The sequence goes on along the minus strand of NC_135004.1, from coordinate 9,719,899 downwards.
TCACTTCGAGCTACGTATTATCCGATGAAAATATTCAAATAACAATTTATCCCGTTAGTTAACAAATTTAGGCAAATATCCGTTCAGAAGGATTTAAATAACTCCTCCACTTCAAAACTAAACCGTGTGTACGCGAAGAACTCCTATTCACACTTTCAATAGTTCGAACACTGAATATCGGGTATCAACAAGTCTGGGTTCATAAGAATTCCATTCCATCTATGCTACTGCAACCTGTTTCACTGGGAGAGTTACAAACCATTTTCTCGGAAGCTATTAGACTCAGCGACAAGATTCTCCTTCGGTATTTCAGAATTTATGGAGTCCCTTTTTGTGACAAAGGGGATGCTCCTCAGCCTCCCGCGGGGTCGCCAGACAAGGTGGGGGAAGGTGCCATTTGTCAGGAGAAGGGCCTCGAACGTACCCTAAAACGCCACGGGTGAATTCTATCGTTATCTCGAAGTGTTCCCGAGAAAACAGCGTGTACTTAGGTACCGCTTCCCGGGGTCGGTGGTTCTATGGTATTTTCACATGCATCAGGCCGGGTTATTAGGCTGTCACCTTATCGCGGAATAATGTGCGTTCGGCGGAACCTCGTGAAGCAATTGGGCGTGTCGATTCCTCGAAATTATTGCTCTCTCATTCGCGTACGTTTCGCGGAATCGCTGCGCTGTCCGGACGACGCACACGGCGAGAGCATAAGGATGCTGATCGACCGAACATTTTCCACTTAAATTAAACCGTCGTTCTCGTGATCGAGACCACTTCTATGTACACGGTGCACATAGCTTTTCTAAACGAACGGTAAAACTGGCACACTTCTTCCATTAAAAATCTAATATATAACAATATCACCTGTGTAATCATAGATGTGTACTGTTGTTAGTTATAATTATACTAATACTGATTATGATCGTATAAATTATAATTATTTGAATTAATTGTAATGCATTATTAATGGTTGCAAATTGAATTTTACTGACAACGGCTACAATAATAATACTTTATTGTTTTCTCATTGAGTATTATGTACGTTGAACTATACGTTATTCTTTTTATTTATCATTCATTTCGTATTTATAGTATTCATTCAAATATTTATCTGCTTAAGTTATTCCTTCACTTTTCGTACCCATTTTTGTTTATTCACTTTTCCCCAAACCGATCACCATTTCTCTCGTTTTTCTAACTGTATTAATCTTTCGCTCTACAATATCGATTGAACCACGCAATGGAATTTTTTAATTGAATTTAACGAATACAAATATTTTTCAAGTCTCGTCAATCGAAGGAAAATATTACTTTGTATATACGATAATGAACTTTTACCTTGAACGTACACCTGCGACTTATACCTGCAGAATTTCTTTTCACCTTGGAAACTTATCGATATTGAAGTAACCCTTCTAAGCCTTTCTACGAAATGACTTGTAAGGCAAGGGGTTCATTTTTCCCTTTATCGTGAATACATGATTTCTGCTATTTTCCCCTGCTTTTTTCTCTAAATAAGAAATAATGTCTAACGTTCGATACTGCGTAAAAACAGATATAATAGAAGTAACTCGTTTTAATTGCACGCGCAATTATTTGCAATTGTAGAAAATTTTAAAGAGCAATTGTAGGCGCTGAAGTAAGGTGAAAATCGAGGATAATAAAATTCCGCGCGTTTATAGTTTAATTTTTAAATGATTATATTAACGATTTGAACCTGTTAATAACGGTGTATAAATCTCCGTTACAATTTTGATTTTCGTTTTATTTTGGCCTGGAAAATCGGCCCTTAAACTGTTCACTTTACTTAACCGAGCAGCATATATAATATAAGCTTATAAACTATAGTAAAACTAATTATAACTAATTATGGTGCAAATGCACGGTACTTAACGTGCATTAACAGCGTTGTTATTAAATCTAGCTTCGTATTTAATTTTATTCATCCAAACTGTTTCTATTAAATTGAAGTCTTTGTAAACAGTTATCTACGATCTTTGTCAGTTATTTGTCAGTCATATAAAAAGTTTGGCAACTGTGTCAATGTAACGATATTTTTTTCATTTTTATATTTATATTTTTTACTTTCTTTTTACATTCTTTACCTTTCTTACGTTTATTTACGTTTGCACGTTCTTTGCATATCCTTATATCTCTGTAAATTTTTCACTTTCTTCGCATTCCTTTACATTTCCTTACAGTTCCTTGCATTTCTATCCATTTTTCACTTTCATTACATTTCTGTGCATTCTGTTATTTTTATGCGTTAGCACCGTTTGACTGAAACATACGCCGGACACCCTGCGCGCCTGTTGATGGGCACTATCGGTATTTTGTCGAATACACGCGTAAATCCCTTGGGTTTTATAGCGCGCGATGTGCGTAAGGTGGCGTGCGGCTTGAAACTTTTTAACGAACTGACGTTAGTTCGGCCTACGGCTTACTCGGATTACCGGCAGATATTTTCCTGATAGAGTTCAGTTTATAGCCTTAATATAAAGCGATTATATCCACGTGTCGCGGTGCCTCGAGACTCTCGCGTAATCCCACTGCGCTACATTAAAGGGTATCCCCTTCTTGGACCGTTACAAAATAATGCGACGCTTGGGAATTTTTTTAGACGGAAGTAATAAACCTGTACAATTCAAACTTCGCACTTTCGTTTGATAATCTTCGAAGAGCATACGAGCATTTTCGTATCCATAAATAATGACTCTGTGCGTAGTTATGGCGGCTTTATCAAGGCGCCTTGAACAAAAACTTGTTAGTATTCATGATATGATATAAAATCAACCGTTAATTCTTTAAAATTGAGGTTTTATAATCGCTTAATCTGTACCAGTGTGACTATCGTTTGACGTGAAATTAATCACTAATGAAAAATAAAGAAAACACCACGTATAAAAGAGGTAGTTACAATTTTTGCAAGAAAACTCGATTGTATTTTAACACAGAAAAATTGATGTTCGAAAACATGATAATTTTAGTTTGGATGGTGAATGAGTATCTAATCTGATTAAAGTGTTTCCCGAGTTTCAACTGAGAACCAGCAAAGAATGTTGTTTATTCATGAACATAAAAATGTAAAAATTTATTGAGTAATGAGTTATATATTTATTAGTCATTAAATTCACAGTGATAATATCGTATGGTCAGCATTACTAATATTATTTCGAAATGTCTGTATGGTAGAATTAATTACATTTGTACAGCTTGAGATGTATTGTATTTATACGTGCATAACTCGATACGAAGGTTTCAGAGTTCCATTATATTAATTAAATTGAAATTAAATGTAAGTAATTAGAACAAGCTCCATGAGAATTAAATGATGCCGTTATTTGTTTCCCTTTGTTGTATCTTCTGTACAATAAATTTTCAAACGTGTATTTACATTGTATGGTTCATCCGATTAAATTTCTCTTTCTCCGGGAAAATGGTGCAGGTTAAATGTTTCCTTGTATCTTTTAAAAATGCAAATACTGGAGCAGGGTAGCTTCGAACATTTACATGTGAAAGTATTATGAGAATATATTCAGGAACATAATACTGCTGCAAATATTTTGGTTTCGTTAACTATATGCATTTGTGACAGTGTTTAATATGTTATTACACGATTAAAACAATTACATTTCATATATTTATTTGTGTAAAGGTACTTTAATTTCATCTTTGGCAGATTTGAATCTTGTAAACGTATACAATTAAATTTTACATCGAAACATTTTCGAAATATGCAAAATACTTTCCAGATAATAATATTAGAAAGTAAAATATCTCCTTCGTTGCCAATTTAATAAAAAACCGTGCACGAGGGAAATATTTAAAAGGAATAAATATTCGGATAAAAATAATATCTTTATTAAGACTATGCTTTCTGAAATTTCGAGATTTCCTATTATCCAATTTACCATTTAAAAATACAAAATTCATCACAAAAGTACAAAATCTTATCATTTATATTTACCATTACATTCATTAAAATATATTTCGTTAGTCTCAACTCTAAAGTCTCTCTTCAGCCAATATGAACGCTAGCAGCTGAAAAACTAGTACATATCAAATCCTGTTACGAGAACTAAATATTTCCACCGAAACTTCATCGAAGTCAATGATCATCACTTCGATACAATAAAGGTAGCATCAAATGAAACAAGACATCTGTTTCAATCAGAATTTCAATCAACTAATTGCTCAAACAAATTTTTCATTCTATCCTTCACTTTCCGATTCAAAAACAAACCGTACGATATTTAGCAAATACATCCTAATCCATTTCCACGCATTCCTACTCTCAAACAAAAACTCGCTACTTTCCCCGGAGCAATTATTTGTCTTCCTTATTCGTTCCCCTTATTCCGAGCAAAAACCGTTGAACCCTGGCATAAACTAATAAATCGTTTTCCGTGTGCGAACATACCTACCTACCCAGCTACGTATCTCGCACTCGAATCGCGTTGCCGCGAATTATCTGGCGCATCTCTCGTCTGAAACGGATCGCGTAGCTTTCTCGTCGAGCGAGGCAGTTTCCGCAGCAATGGAAACTGAATTTCCTTTTCCTCGGGGTACTCGATGCAGGTTACGGTAAAGCGGGCTATCGTGTTTCGCTGGGTACGATATTATTCATAATTAAAAGTTCTTCCGCCGGAACTAAGACGCGCGACGGAAATTTCGAGGAAGACGCTGTAAGAGAGAGAGCAAGAGAAAATGTATGTATGTGTGTGTGTGTGTGAGAGAGAGAGAGAGATTTGCGAAATATATCACCGGATAGTGATATCCGGATTTGATAAATGGACGCACGATCGACACTCGGCGAACAGCCGCGGGTTATTATATTTGGATCGTAGATCTTGCGGATCTCACGACAAGAACCTCATTTCCGTCCGCGCGGAATTATAATGTCGTCGCGTATTATGCGACGCGTGATATATTATCGCGGGCATTTGTCGTTTTGGCCGAAGTATTATATTCATAATTGAAGCAGGCGTTTCGTTGCCGTCTACCGTGTTGACTCGCCGGGACGCTGACTGATGCAGGCTGCCCGGGACCCCATGCAAAGCGAAGATTCCGGGAGATTACGGTGCCATTTAGCGACTAGTTCCCGTCGCGATATTTCAACGTTTCCCGGGGATAGGAAATTCGCAAGTGACGGTTTTGGCGAATGCTTAATGACTAGGCTGTGGTGCTTTGCGCCAGGATTAATTCGATACAATATAATTGAGGAAAGAAAATTGCGATGACGAATGGTCTCGCGTCAGGAATATTATAGGAATCACTGTACCTTGGGTGTCTTGGGTATTTCGTGTATTGTTTCTGATCGTTCGCATTCTGTGCAATTTTGAACCGTCGCATTTCCAGAAACTGAATATTACTGATCTCACTTGGTTTTTGTAAATGTGAAAGTTCAAAATTCAGTCAAATCGATAGTGTAATAGCGTTCGGTTATAAGTTATTCGAGTATGGGTATGGGTGAATTTGATGTTTGAAGTGTTAATGTGACGATGATTAGTGAGAAAGAAAATTGACGAGACACTATGGTTTCTTTCTTAAACAAAACGATTGAAACAAACTTTTTATTTGAAGAAAATTATGAAAATTCTATAAATTTGGAAAATCAATGTTATTATATACAATGTATATTAAATATGTGAAAATTTAGTGATAAAGATTAAAATTATTATTAAGATTGATGGATTGATTTATTTCAAAAATAATTGGTAGGTATATAGTAATGTAATATGAAACCAGATTTCATTAGAAAAATAGAATAAAGTTCCTTCGTATGAATGTTTATCCTGGAGTTTAAATGCGAGCTTAAAAGTTTGCACAATATTCACATATATTTATTTCATATTTTGGAGCCAATCAAAAAAAGGAGAAGCCCAATAAATATCAATGAATATCGTACAGCTTGAACTTGACTTTGAACAGCTTTCATTGCGAGATGAACATTATGTTTTCGAAATTGACCTTTGGAGCAAGCTTCAAATACGTGTGTATTATGTAATATCAGACGACTTGGCGGATATAAAGGTACCTTATACGTTCCTCAAAGAGCTTCCTAGGGGTCCCTCTCTTCGCAAGTTCCTGCTAAGCCATCGATGCCTTTATATAGATCAGTCCGGCGTCGGGGCTGATTCTTTGAGCAAAGCCCCTTTCTCTAGTACATCTTTGCCACGTGCGTAACACGGGAAACCTGGCTTATACTACATAACATAGTTTATGAAATTTCATAAGACACCTGCAGTTATGAGATCACGCGAGACACTTGATTATTTGATCCCTTTGGGATTAAACGATTTTGTTATCGATGGATTTTCCTACTTCTTAATATTTCTTGAATTTCTATAAGAAGGAAAAGTAATTGATCCTTACCCATTATAAGAATTCAATATTTTTTTCTAGACTGACTTTTTAGCAATTATTTATGTTAAAAAATATACAATAGATTGTAATATTTTTACTCAATGTTTCGTGCTGAACACCATAATAAATTAATCGGTAAACAGCTAAACAGGTAGAATAAATTTTAAGGTTTATATTAAATTGTATTAAATTAAGGTTGAATAGTTACGATTTCTTTATTGTTCCTTTATAGTATCAACGCTAGGATTACCATATATATTAAATAATTTATATGTCGTTCCTTGAATATTATAAGTTTTTTAAATATTTCTCTGGGCGACATTCGTTATGTTATTTGCATAGAAATATCGATCTTTTTTAATAATCTCAAATATAGTTAAATACCAACCTTCTTCCTTGAAAAGTAACTAGACAGGAAAACTAAATTTTCAAGTTTATTTATTTAGTTTAATTGTGTTTCCAGTTGCGCAAACATAACCCAACGTGTAATGGGCTTGAAGCGGAGGAATTAAAATGAGCAGAATGAATGTAGCTCTTAAGCTCCTGAGCTTACGTTGGATGGCACCAAGGTAGATAATGTCGGATGACTGCGAGACTGGGCTCAGAGAGTTGGGCTTCTTCTTCACACTGCACACGATTAATTCACATGTAAAAAGAGCCTTATCTTCTGGCCATTCTGACGAATTTTGACACACAAGCAGAATATGCTGAAATTCTATAAAGGATCCTCAGTGATGAAAACTAGCATTGGAATTACCTAAAGAAGGATTTATTTCATCTAATGCCACCCTTAATATTCGGTCCACTTGCTTTCTGATAAAGTTATCTGTTCTAATTCCATTTAATCTGAATTTTCGTTACGTAGTCCAATTGAAAATGTTCCACTGCCATTTTTTTTTTCGTTTACGTTGTAATATAACATTCTACAGTGAAATCATACAAAAACGTCGTTAATCAAGTTAACTGTAGGTGAAAATGGATTTCCAATTTTGTATACGAAGTTCAAAATGTCGAGTAATTTGAACGCCCGAATTCCTTCAAGGCAATCGAAGTAAGGTAGTACCGCAGGTCTAAAGTTGGAGTACCTACTTTGAATTTCTGAAATCGACTGAAAATACTTTTCCCTCACGACTAATTTTACTCGAAAAATTAATCCTTTACACCGTTTCCTTTACATTTTCTTTCACCTTTCTGTTAAATATAGATATTCGGTTTAAAAGATTAAAAAATTTCAATTATTTCATTATTTTATTATTGTTCGTTCTGTATGGAAAATTCTAATGAAAATATTCAATAAAGACCACAAAGAGGAGAGTCAGATTGATAGTGAAAATAATCCAACGTTTTGATCGATTTTGAATTTAAAAATTCTGTCGGTAAAATGGGTACAACGGATGCAGGCACTTTCACAATATAAAATTAAAAAATTAATTCAACTTCCTTGCGTAACACAGAATTCAAAGTGTTCTTACTCGTATCAACTTGTACAATCACTAAAACGATTGATAAGACTTACCTTTCGCTCGCAGGTAGAAGGGAAGTCACGTTATATGCCGGAGAGAATGTAAATGTTTGCGCTATTGCTACTTTGACGGTGAGAAAATTATTTTTAAAAGATTACTGTCACGCCATATACACAGGTTTCCAAGAATACATAATAACTTCGAACGGTAGTTAATGAATCTGAATGTGAAATATCGTGTGAATTAATTATTATCCGCTTATACACCCGAAATATACTTGCGTGAGGTTCCACCGTGATTTTCTCGATAATCTTTCATGTTTTTATTTTGGATTATGACAATTCATTGTTCAGAAATTTGAAATTTTAAGCGTTTAATAGGATTTATGTGATTAATATTCAATATTAGAGAGGCACGAGAAATCATATTTACTTATGGATTTTTAAATTATTTGTCGAAAATTTAAATCTCATTTCGTATTATGTACACGTGAGAACAATAACAGAGTAAAATCAGTGTATACCTGAAAAATCTATCACATGTGTATATTATATTTCATTATTTCGTTTCATTTTCCTTTATATTAATTTAATAATCATTTTAATATCATCTGTTGTAACATGTCTTTATTAATTCCGTTACATTTGTTATGGATTTAATATTTCAATACACGTAACATTATTATCATTAACACATTTACCTTTAAAATAATAAAATATAGCTTTGACTTAATTACTCAATTACTCAATCCTCAAAGAAAAAAGTAATGTATGTAATAATATTATCTATATAACATAAAGAATATGATACGAGAAACATAAATATATTATTCAACATTTTATTACACTATTTTCGACATTAAATATTTTTCAAGAAAGAAATTCGTTAACCATAGATGCATTGAAAAATAAAAAAAACACCTGAACGAATAGAGCACAGTCCGAAGAACGTGGTAAGTTTGAACAGAACATGCACCTGCCACTTACAGGTGCTTCCTCAGATTCATCAAAAACTCCTCCTTTTCCGTTCTCATCCTGCCGGCAGATATGAGGCTATCCTCGATTGCCTAACCCGTACGTCGTGCATCCAACGTATTCACGTGTTATACAGCTGCGCGCAATGTCCTGCGACACGTGCATTATCCGTGGTGAAAGAAGTGTGACATTAGCGGGCCGATTACCACCGCTATTTACGGGACGCGAAATTGATATCGTGAGTCACGGTATCAGCCGCCATTAAAAAAAAAACTATGTAATAACGCGCATTCGCGTCGTCAGGACGCGAGAGGATATAATGATCTATTCAGAATGATAGAATATCGTCGGACCCGTACGTTCTTGTGACGGACATTTTCCGCGGTCGTTAGATGGGAACGTTCCTTTGTAATTGCATTCGGGCATTTTGTAATTAGTAAAGAAATTATTAATTGTAATTTAAGTAACTTTTACGGGTTTAGTCGGGAAATAAATTGTAAGATAAGGAATTGAAGGTCTAATTAAAAAAAAATATATTAAGCTTATTGGTTTCAAAGTTTTTAGATTGACTGATGGTTGTTAACAAATTATTTGAAGTCCTACTTATATTTTTTTATGCTATATATTTCCTAGTTGAAGAAAATTTTTACAAACGTATTAACTTTTTAGAAGCAATTATTGTGTGCTGTGTCACTCGTTTCTGTTTATTTTGACACGTCCAATTCTTTCGATGTCACATTCGACAGTAGAATTTAAAGCAATCGGTACAATTATAATTCCATTGTTTTCTATATTTTAAGAATAGCGGGATGTTCTTCATTTAATATTACTAATGGTTAATGGACTTCAATTTAAATAGTTTCAACACTACAATATAAATGTTTGTGTAATTTGGGTCTTCTGGCCTAAACATTGCTTCAATAATTATTAACGAATCGTTATAGAATGATTTGAGTATTTCAATCACAAAATTGATCTCCATTTTTTCATACCACTTTTGAAAAGGTCATATTCATCATCTATTTCCATTTTCCTCATTTTATGCATTCCGAAATAGCTTCATTTTACAATTGACTCAATTACTTTATCCGCGTATTATCCGATTACCGTTGTTAAGTAGAACAGCGAGGAATATTTCCATCGTTCTCAAGATCCATTTGCAGACGCAATCAAATTTATTCTCAATCTTACCTTCTCAAAAGTTTGTTTCTTTTCCTGTTTTCCTTATTTCTGATGTACAAAACAAGATTAATTGGATTTGATTTTCATTCAAAAGGTCAAGAGGTTAACAATTATTTATTCTTACTAACATTTCTCTAAAAGTTAAATTCCTTTAATAACCCTTTGTTGTGTAATGACCAGTGAAACTTTGATATCTAAAATCATAAGTTACAAGGAAGTAATGTAACTCTTTAGAAAAGAATGTCACCATATTAATAATATCGAAAGTTACTTTTTTTAAACGACAAATGCGGTCGAAGAATTTATTTATTCAAACGATAAAGAATCAGTACCTACATAGTCTTTTTATTTTCTAGTGTATAAGAGTTCAGTATTTAATTTAGCTCCCTACAAAAAATAATTATAATGCTTCCAAAATTCATTGTCTATAATGGGTTAATTATTTGAATAATAAAAGATCAGTCTACAGTTTGCTTCCTTTCTAGTAGGTATTTAACCCTTTGCACTCCGCTGTCCCCTCTCAGGGAACATCGTAATTCCAGCATACCACTCGGATGTCCCCTCTCAAGAGACATTAAAGTTTATTAGTGATTACGGGGAATTAAGTTATTTCAATGCAACTTTTTGAGACATGCATGTTTCCTTGAAGTTTTCTCTTGAAATGGCACAAGAAATCAAACCAAAATATAGTAAAATTACTGAGATACATAAAAAAAATGTCAGCGGGTTTTGTGTCAGAAGAGAACATGAGAAGCGTGTTCACGACGGTCCGAGCACTTCTCGGCGCCACTTGAAAAGGGCGATAAGGAGAGTTTGTAGAATATTTATATTTATAAATATAAATGAACAAATTTAAAACTGGAGGAAAAGATTTTCAAAGCTGAGCTCAGTCTGGTTTGAAGCGTCGAGCGGTATAGATAGATCTAACGAGTGAGAAAATCGGAAAAGTGATTCTTCTCTTTGTAAATAAGTTCTTTTGGTAAAAGTTCTTTTGGTAAATATCATTTTGTGAGTTAGTAATAACAATTAGAAGTTTATACCCATGTATTTATTCATTTTTTTTTATTAGAACAATGGCAAAGCGTTCAAACACGAATGAGTCTCATGACACAAGTAGTAGTGAAGATGAGCTCCAGATAGACGTTTATACAGATATGTTAGAAAGACTAAATGTAGAAGAAAACGATAGCAGTGATAGTGATATCGTCCAACCAACAAGGCGACCAAGAGATCGCATAGATAGCGATAGCGATGAAAGTGATACGGAAGAACGGTTTATCACACTGTACAAAATTATAAAAAATAAAATATTGATTTTTTTACAAATATACATTCCTAGGTGTCAACCAATTCATATAAGTCCAATATCATTATAATACGTTACTTGGTTCCAAAACTACACTAAATAACATACGGGTCCGTAAATGCACGTTTCTGCCGCAAAGGCGCGCTGAGTAGCTGGTAGTCAACGTCCAGAATGGTTCGCAGTGCAAAGGGTTAAGTGATCGATATATACGTTAGCTCCTTTAGAACAAGGTTCCTGGCACTTTAAAAAATCCTCATCAACAAAGCTTTAATTATCTAAATATCTAAAAATCATTTTATACTTTTCATCTCCCCAACAATTTAAGAAATCGACATATAATTCAGCTTCTTACAGGAAAGGTCCCCGATACTCTAAGAAATCGACGTCCGCAAAGGGTCAGCGGCGGAGCCCTAACTGCAACCGCGCGCAGCGGAGCGCAGTAATCGGACGCATTTGTCATTGGAGAAAAACGGTCGCGCTTCGTTGTCGGCTGCACCCGTCCCCGATTCGTCACCGCTCCTTCTTCGCCGCTAATGCTTGCCGCTCGCTCGTTTCCCCGCGTCTCCTTCTTATATCCGTTCGAAGGTTACGCGCGTCTCCCTCCTTTCACCCTATGATTACTTCATTCCGGTGGTAGGAGAAGCGTATAGAAGGCCGGTTCCCCGTCATTGATGATCCCAGAGAGGCGAGGCACGGCGGGGGTGAATCGTCGTGCTCGGTCATCGCGGCGAGCGTCGTCCCAGCTTAGCCGGCGAACCGTGGCCGGACGAGATCGTTCGGATTAACGTAACCGGTTGCGATTGCGATTGCGAAACACGCCACCGGTTGAAATCAGTTTGCCGCTTGCGAGCATATTTCTCTCTCTCTCTTTCTTTCTTTCCCTGTGTTACGACTTCTTCCCGTGGCCGTGTCGCGCGTCGATAGAATCGGTTCACACTTTGACAGGCACATTTAACGCCCAACACTTTCGCGTTTCAACGTCTCGTGTAAGTCTTATGGTTTGCTGTCGGCATTTCGATGGCATCAATGGTTGCGTACAGCCGAAGCTGTTGAGTGTATCGTGCTATGTTACTTGGAGGTTATGGGTTAAAAGAGCAGGAAGTTGTAGGGCCGATTAATTCGTTGATCCCTTTATGTAGGGACGACTATCCTCCTGATTATGGACGGTTTGTTTTTAATGTTAGTTATTCTTTACATATTTTTAGTACTTTAACTCTGCGAACGAATGCCGAGATGAAATTTTCGGATTTGGAAGACAAAGTCGCAAATAAATCATTTCATTAGTTGAATAGTAAGAAAGCGCGTAATTTTCTTTTGTGTATTGTTTAAGCAATTGATATACAATTTAGCTTCATTTGTTGAAGATTTTTGTAGTATACTTTATAGAATCTTCGTCCGCGAAAGTTAATATTTTAGTACTGATAATCAAGAACACAGGAATTGTATTGTTCATTGCGTGTATATTTTCGTAGATGAAACTTTGATGATGAGAAGATAGTCTTTCACTTTGATCCATGTGCGATTAAAAATATTCTATTCACCGATATCTTTGATTCAGTTCTTGTTTTCTTATTTATATGCCGAAGAACCATTTATCTTGACGATATCAATCAATGCGAGTTCTCATAAAGGAAAACTCAGCTGGTTAACCGGTTAAACGAACAGTCGTTAATAAGTGACTCGAAGTGACAATGTGGGTGTACGTTTCTTGAGGCGATCGTCACTGGCGACGACTCAACAAAGAATGAATGCTTTCCTGCGTTGTAGTCACAGAACAGTCCTCAGACCTACGACGCAAGAATGATTTAATTTATGATACCTTGAAATATCTACGTCACTTTCCCTTCCTGGATCTCGTCGTGGAAGTCAAACTTTCCCTTGAACGTACAGTTGGTATTTTACGTTTGCCGTGAAAAAAGGTATCGAAGTATCAGCGAATAGTCATGAACACAAATAAGTCACGCCAACTCGATGCTGAAAACTATTGACTAGTAAAATCACGCGTGGTTGTCAAAGAGTTAAACTTTATTCACGCTGCTAATAATAAACCGTTCGCAATTCGATTGCGCTCTGTTCTCGATCCGATCGACTTCTATACACTATCAGTTCGTCAATAGTTCAAGTTTTCGCAATACTTAAAATCTAAACCGTGAAGCATGAAGAAATAAAGTATAAAATATAAAATATTACATCTATATTTACATTTTATACTTTAGAATATCGAATATTTTATTGTATTTTATTATTATTAGATTATTATTACTATTTTATTAATTCATAGAATACATAGAATATCAAACAAAATTTCCAAAATAAAACAAAGTAAAATCAATTTTCACTGTTACACCTTCAACGAACAGCCGCACGACAAATCGGCATTTCACCGAAGTGAGAGCGGAATTTTCTTCGCGCCAGCAATGTGGGCTGACGCAAATTCGATCCCGTTTTAACCAAATATTCTTTCCAACGAAACTGGAACGAGATCGGTCCTGGACCGGAATGTTTCCCAGAATATGAATACGGCCCTCGTAAACAGTCGAAGAATATTTGATCAGACCAGGAACACACTGTAATCGAACCGTGATGGAACAATAAACGGTCCGATGGTGTGGACGAAGCTTAAAGGTCTCGGAGATCGGCGCACCGGATCGAACGGCGAGGATCCTCTTCTTTTCCATCGGTCGGACACGTAGGATGTGCCGGAGCTCGCGTGGAGACGGTGGCAGGTTCTTTTTTCAGAACTCACCGGTTGAAGGGCTTCCGGCGAGAAGGAAGTGGCTTCGGGTTTTCGTTCACTTCTGTTTTTGCAACTCTTCTAGCGCCGAGCTCTTTTTTCTCCCGGTTAATTCGAACGGAAGGGATAATGGATTCCGCGACCGTGGCAGCGGTACGGGAGCATAATGGCGGGGATGGAAGGTGAGGACCGTTTACTGCAGGATCGCTGGAAACTACGGAGATAATTGGGAATGAATATAGAATTTTATGGTACTGTTTACGTGGAATTTCTATGTGTGATTAACTGCTTTTCATCTTCGTGTGGCCCGTTCTGCTGGCCGGATCGTTACTCCGCGGTCGTAACGGTCGTTTCAATGGCAACTGGCTGCTGCGTCGACTGACGCGCTTCTTTGTCCGATCGCTTAACACGTTGGCTGCCATCATATTGCGTAAAAAATATCAACAGCGAAAACCAACTAATCTTTTAACGTAACTGTACTATGGGACGAATTGTGTTTTGATCGATACTTTTCATTGTCATTCGCATTTGAACGGCAAAGTCTCCGAAGAAAATATTTGAACGGTTTTACACGAAACATTATGGAAATTTTATGGAGGAAAATTTTATGAAGACTGAAGAAACGACAATTTTCACCTGATTCATGGGAATTTTGAATGAGCTCCACAACTGATTTTAAGTAATTGGCGTTTTTTACGCGACCCTTAACGAACTTAATTTCGATGTCTCAGCAATACTTGTAATTACGGAAATTTCACCACACTGACGATGATTTAATGTACTCTTATCTTTTTAAAGATCGTTGAAGTTATACTTTCGATTATGAGTCCATTCAAATTCAGTTTTTTCTCGTCGGTAAATTATTTGTTGCTATTTTTGATGACAAATTTAAACCATCTTCTTCTATAATTTTCCAAGATGTGACAACTGTTCTTTATGTATTTTTCGAAAGAGCTCCTTTATTTCTTGAAAAAAGTTTCATCGTCGCTATAATTTTTATCATCACGCCAAAAATTCAGAATAAAACATTGGTTTTTTTATATTCAGATTCTTTCAATTTGTTTTATGCCACAATTATCCTAGTTCGTCTAACGAGGTAAATTCTACTGACACAAATTCTCTGAAACAACACTGTTCACGTTCGAACAGTCCACGGTAAACACATCGCGAAACGCAATTTACATTGATAAAGTAATTTAGAATTGTTACGAAGTTCGAACAACGCCGAGCAAAATCCAGGAATTGAAACAGATACGTGACCAATTAATTGTCATGCGCGTATCCAGCACGTCTAATCGAGGATCATTTCTTGTAATTGCATTTGTGGACGGGTGTTGTCATTGTTCAAGTTAATTCGACGCGTGACCAGCTGATTAATCGATAACGCGCAAGAGGAAGTGCTCGCCCGAGCATTTACAAGCAATTACTCGAGAATGTGCAGGCCGCTGTTCCCTAAGCCCTACCAACTGACTGAATTATCTGTCACGTACCTGAGAAAAATGTGTTTGTAACAATATTTATCGTTATATAAATTCAAACAATCAGGAATAGTTATTTATATCGAGGGAATTTAATAATATGTTCTACAACCCGAAAATCAAAATATCAAATTAACTGTATTATATTTTACTGCTCATTTAATTACTGTATACAATTAATCGATGACAATGAAGTAGTTACAGCATCATAGCCAGTATTGTTTGAATAATTTTATCTCATTAACGTTGTATTATTCAGGAGAATCAGCGATAATTAATTTATTTTATTTTATTAAAAATAAACGTTCTTAATGGCTGACACGTAAGGTTATATTTAATGTTTCTTGCTTACCACATTTCAGTGCTTCCCTTTAGACTTTGCTTTTTATACTTAGAATGGAGAAGCGGTTATAGATACATAGATTACGTAGTACTCTTTGTGTTTTATGTTGATTGGTACTGAACATATCTCAACATATTTCCGTATTTATAGCTGCTTCCATTAAAAACTATCTGAGTAAAACTATCTCTTTTTGATTGTGTAATTGTTGACATTTCATCTATATTCGCGTCAATATACCCAAATGAACTTCATCAAAATTACACCTCTGGCATTCCTTCCGATGAAATTAACCGAAGAAGCATCAAATTAATTTCACCGGTCACCGCGAAATATCCTTATTAATATATCACAACTAAATTCATTTAATTTATCCTTAGCCGCCAATTATCGAACCACAACATTTAATCAAACAATCGCCGAGTAAACAGTTTACCAAACCGCAAAACCAAACAAATTCCGTGAACGTTCCGCGGAACATACGCGCGGGTGTCCAGAATAAAAGAAAACGGTCGCAAGAACTATCAGCGTGAAAGTTATCAGCTCGCTCGCGGTCGGTCGCCGGCGTGGGGAGCAAAGGGGGCTGGTGACGGTCCGGCGTTTCTTCCCTCGCTGGAAACTATATCAAAAGAACTCGCGTAATGGATGGCCCAGTTCCGTTCTACGACGAAACAACGCTCACAAGGAAACCGACCGTGCGCGGAGCAACAGGAATCACGTAGGTAAACCAGATCTCCGCAGCTTTTGTAGGTAGGCTGCCCGTGGCTGGAGACAACCTCGAGAGTGAGAGTAACAGAGGGATAGGGAAAAAGAGGGGACGAAGCGAAAGAGAGAAAGATGCGAGGGAGAAAGAGAAGGTGAGCAAGGGTGATATACAGGAAGGGCGCAAGAGAGAGAAAAAATACAGAGACAAAGTAAAAGAGGGAGAGAGCGAGCGAGTGAAAGAGAGAAGGTAGAGAGAGATTGAAGGAGAAAAAGATGCAAAAAGAGTAAATTAGAGAAAGATGCAGTAAGAGTGAACTACAGGAAGATGCAACAAGATTGACAGGGAAAAAACGTGCACAGTGAGTGATAGAGAGAAAGATGCAGTGAGAATAACAGAGAAAAACATACAGAAAGAGTGAAAGAGAGGGAAACGCAGTCAGGTTGACAGAGAGAAGCATCGAAACAGAGTGAAAGGCAGAAAGACGGAAAGGTAGAGCAAAAGAGCGAGTGAAAGGCAGCAAGACGGAAAGATAGAGCGAAAGAGGGAAAGGTGCAGAGAGAGAGAGCAAGAGAGCAAAGACAGAAAGATACAAAACAGAAACCAAGAGAGAGAAAGAGAAAGAGAGAGAAAGGGAGAGAGAGAACCAGAACTGGTTGTGTGGACCCTGACTCGACTTCGAATGCAGCACAATGACGACCTCGGTGCGCGCGTGTTTGCACGGGACCGGGTGGCCATGTGTACTGCGCGCGACTCGCGTAGTGTGCACAGGGAAAACAAGGCAATTCGTGACAGTGCACGGCGGCAGCGGCACAGAGGCGCGCAGAGACCTCGTTGTTTCTCTTTCTCCCGTGTCTCCAATTCTATTTCTCTTCCTTTCTCCCTCTTCCATCCGTTCCCGGTCCTCCGCTACCCTCGTCATCTTTTCTTTTCTTCCTATCCTGCTACACTCGTTCCCTCCTCTCGTGTTTATTTCACCCGTTGCTTTCTCTCTGCCCGGCGCACGTAAGTATAGCTGGTACACTCTCGTCCTGCGATCCTGTACCGACGCATCGGTGCGCTGTTCACCGCGCCGCAACCATAAAGCCAGCGTGTATCGTAGCTACAAGCACTTCGCGCGCCGCGTGTACACCAGCACCGATCCGCCCGCCCCCGGCTGATCGTTCCGGGGGACGCCTCCGTTCCACCGTGAATGACGATTATATTTCAACGGCAGTGGCAAAAAATCAACCATCGCGTAATAAACGATGATACAGGAAACGATAAATAACGGGGGGAGGGCAAACGCGCGCGGCGCTTTCTGGAAGACTCGATGAGTTTGAATCGTGCTCAGAGCGCTGGTCGTTTCGGGGGAGAAATTAATAAGGTTTTTGTGCCGACGCTTTTTCGGGGAATTTATTGGGCACGGTAAAATGTGGTTTAGAAGCATGTTTGAAAAGGGGCGAGTATTCTACCGAATGGAAAGTGGGTAGGTACTCTGATTGAATTTCAGATATTTGTTGATTTTTTTCAAAGGAAGCTCGTTTTTTTGATAGATGTATACCGATATTTGCAGTCTTTGGTAGAAGTTGAATGCCTAGATGTAATTTTCTATTTCTATTTTCTATTTCTATATTTTTATATTTATTTTTGTAAAAAGAAATTATTTTCTGAAATAGTTTGAAATACAAATGGATATAGCGAATAGAAAGTTATAAGTTTATCATGCAGTGTCTTGGAAATGGTTAAGATGAATTTCACAATTCGCTTTAATGTATGATGTATTAAGCAATACTGAGTAATTAAAACAATCATTTGCACTTTTAACTTCACGTTTTTCTTATCAGAATACTGTCATCAGAGAACTACTTGAAACAGAAAGTATGTTTAGGCTTCGATTTAAAGGATTACCATTTAAAATGAAGGAAACTTTTTGTTTAGATATTAACATTGAAAATTCGATTTTGGTGTGCATTGTCGA
Source organism: Nomia melanderi (assembly GCF_051020985.1). NCBI lineage: Eukaryota > Metazoa > Arthropoda > Insecta > Hymenoptera > Halictidae > Nomia > Nomia melanderi. The sequence continues at coordinate 9,701,402 of NC_135004.1, read as the reverse complement.
GGCTTAGGCATTGCGATCTCCATCCAAAGATGGCGTAACTTCGAAATTTATAACATCGCCTGTGGCACTTTATAGTACCTGCTGCCGATTAAATTCCCCGATGGGGGAAGTTTCGATCTGATTTTGCCTGGGACTACACGGCTGCGTTAATTTCGATCGAGAACGCGGATCTTGATAAATTCGCGATACCAGGTTGTTCGACGTGCACCACACCGCTAGGTCTTCAACAAAGTTTTTGTTTGGTTTCGATCCGAGGCAGCCTGGTCTCATGACGACGCGTACAGTCGGCAGGGAAAGTAAATTAACGATCCCCGCCGAAATTGAGTTGAAAAGCTAATGCAAAGAAGCGATTTGGTGTTGACGTATGAACGTGCAAACAAGTTGATAGAGTTCCGGGAAAGTGTTGTGCGAAGCAACGAATCTAAATTCGACATTTGAGGTAATAATTTACGGGAACAGATTCGGGCAGCAGGCAAATTACTTTCGCGGAAGACTCGTGCGTAGAGTGCTCGAAAAATTGGTAGAGCGAAATTGAATTTTATAAAAGATGGGGTAGTAATTTCGATTAGCTGAAACATTTTTGTTTTTTAATTTGAAAAATAATGAAAATATTTTAGATAGTGTTACTACGTTACAGATGCACATATAGATAATTTTATCACCGATCATTTAGAAAGGTGTCTGTCTTATAATTGTTCATAAAGATTATTACATAGTTACTGATGTTACCCATAGAACGAGAGTCAAAGAAACCATAAATTCAGGAAATTATGAAATTTCATATGGAAGTCGATTAATTTCTTTGTAGTAAGAAATTATTTTTTATCATGAAATATCTTGTGATTGATAAGAGATATTGACAAAAGGTTTAAATAAAAAGCACATATTTCACGTTTTCAGAACTTGATACATCATTTTGCTAAGTTTTATTTCCAAAGAAGGTTTATCATCTCTTACAACTGTTAAAATTCAATTCTTGAATTTATGTTCTTCCATGAAAATATGCAAATAAAAAATGTTGTATTAATTACACGTGGCACTGAATATAATATGCAGCTGGTAACAGGCGAATTAATAACAAAAACACTTCAACAGCAAATATTTGTTGAAATTTTTAAGAACGCGAAAAAAGCAATTAGCTGGTAATAGGAACGTCAACAATAACAGCCTCGAGTGGGAACACTTACCTTATTAGGGATTTTATGCTGATGGCAATATATACTCTCCTCTTGATTACACTCCGCATATCCACTTGATGTCAGTTGAATTCATTTGCTCAAATGGAAAGTTCCAAGTAAATTACGGTCTTCTACGCAAGTACAGATTTTTATGGATTAATTTATAGAAATTGGAATTAATTGAAAATTTGATTCCTTTATTAAAGGTTTCCTGCATTAAACTTTATGTTATTTTGAACTTTAGATAACCGTGTTTTCTATAAACACAGCCTGTTTATGCGAATGTAAGGCCTCTGAAGCTTGTCTCATGTCTACATGGAAAATTATAGAAAAAAGATACGTTAGAAACTAAATCACCTAGGATGAATGAATCTATGATATTCTTTTGATTTTACCACATCCTAATCTATTTCAACCGTTAAGTCATTTAACTGGTTTGACTATGAATATGTAGAAAGCGTGTCTTAAAACGAATTCATGTGTTCTTCAGTCTTCGAGAAATTATTCACCATTTACCGTGTTAGTAATGATACATAGGGTTGTCCCAGTTAAAATCTAGGTTATTCAATTTTCAAAAATTAATTTAATTACAATTTAAAGCTGAAATAAGTAGTATTACACGTATACTAAAAACATTAACGTATACTAAATATATTAAATATAAAAATATATTAGAATAAGTATATAATATTCTAGAATAAGATTCTCTTGAATGCAGTAAATATTTCCAAAAATAATATTTAAAACCATTTTGATCATTTCATTTTTTAAAAATTCCAATTGTTTGGTACAGTCTTAACATTTTTTTTTGCTGTATCACGTGCATTGAAAGTAGATATAGTTTAAAATACAAATTACAGGAATTAATTGCTTATAGTATTCCGTTAATGTACAGTATTACGGTGTTAAACAAATCGAACAGTTTTCTGTCGTTTGCTATGAAAACGTGATAGTTCAACAATGTCGTTGCATATTCATCGAGCCGACGCGATGGCTGATAATTATTTCGGTTTGGTCTGTCGCCGAATCGATAGACGCAACGTTATCGAGTATTCCGCACACATCAAGGACCTCGGCGTATGAAGATAAGGGAGGAAAACGCTTGATGACGGACCCTTATACGCATGTGTAGAGGGCTTACGCTTCTGTTGTATTGTTCGATTATTAATTCCGCCATAGACTAACGCTAATGACTCTAATTAATAACCCTGATTACGTCTTCGCAGTGTATTGGCGGATTTGAACAATGTCGAGCAAAATGTTTATTCGCACTCCTTGACGTAAAATTTCGCACACCGCTAATTGAATGCATTCACAGTTTATACATAGTGTCAATTTATTGAATCATTTACTGGTGGTGATGGATTGAAAATCCAAAATAATTTAAGAATATATATGAAATGTTAAATAAAAATGTTTGATGTGCTGTAATCTGTTACTGTGAAAAACTAACAGGGGAAGTTCCATTAAGCAAACGTATATCGAAGTAATTAATACTTGATGAGATTTTGTGCACGAAAATATGCCACGTAAGTTGGGTATTAAAAAATAAATATGTACGAGAAATTATTTTTATTCTTTGTGTATTTTATATTGTTTTCTAAAATCTCCAGTACACGTTTCCACAGTAATTTATATAATTCTTTGATGTATAGTGATGCGGATTTCAACTCATTATCATACATTTCTAAATCTTTTACGCTTTCATAGTACCTTGCTTTTTCATGTGCAGTTATTGGCAACAAGTTTCTAACCGATCATAAAACTTATTTTTTTCTTATTATATACCTGTTAAGTCGGTATAAAATTCACTGTTTCCACTTTCCAGTTTTTCTACGGTACTTAATTCCAGCTTTCTTTGCTAATTTGCTAACGCAAATGTGGTTCTCGAAATTTGTTCTGCAATCAACGCGTTTATAGGCTTTTATAAGCAGGCGGAGAAAGCATTGAAAAAATTAATATGATTTTTACTACTGATAGTCAATCATCAGTATGCACGAATTTTTTACGGTACCTAATACAAAAATCGTCTAATCAGTTTCCATCTCTTAACCTTTTACCATACAATGACGAGTGAGACTCATGATGAAGATTTCAGGACTAGTTTAATAAACATCAATGTTGTTCAATGCGCATGCATCAAAGCGAAAAACCATTTTGCCATTACCAATATATTACTCTTCAAGGTAAATTTCTACTTAAAGAGGAGTGGACAATTTCTTTGCGTTTCTTCTAAACTGCCGATAGAAAGATGTTGTACGAGCTTAGTAGCAAAAGTAAATAATGCGGCAAGGGTTTAACCCTGTGCACTCGATAGGTAAAATTATAAAGTCTTTCACACAATATTAAACTCCGTATAATCCATAAACATGTGAAATATACAAACAATAACTTTGTTTCTTGACGTATATATGTTTTATCATTCAATTCGTCTTCAAAAATATCGCCTATAACTCATTGAAAAACATTTCTAGTCAAGGGCTTCCGAGTGCAAAGGATTAATTTCAATCTTCCAAAATTGACTGTTCTAAAAATTGTGTTCTGCAGATATGATGAAAATATAAAGTTTATGGAATGTCCAGTATGTTTTGCCGCGGAATGTATATGCGTGTAGTTTCTTGAACTGAAGTGTGTAGCATCATGAATTGGCATACCGGTAGGGTCCACCAATACCGGTAACGGGTAAGATTACGGCCGGAACGCGAAGGTAATTAGTTCTGCCCATCACCGAGTTTCCGGCTATTATGTACGGTCACGTGTCGCACAGCTCTTATCCGTTCGATAATCGTTGTGAATGACAGTGGTCCGCAAAAATCGCTTACACATGGCGTACCGGTTCTATTCCTTTGGCTGGCTTTGTTAATAACGTAGGACCTCGATTATCCAATTAACCCTTATGTAATCGCGTTTGTTCAAATTAGTATCATAATAATTTTGTATAAATTTCTTATTTTCAAAGTATAAGTTTACTTAAAAGTGTTTAAAAAATAGAAAAGCAACGCGTCTTTGTCAAATTTTCATGGAAATATAAAATATGTAACTAAAAACAACGTAGAGATTCAATCGGGTGTCAGTTCATATAAACAGAGGCTTCAGAAGAAAAGTTTTAAAATATATTTATAAAATTCGATCTTATATATTAGGAGGTAGAATTCAAGAATCTGAATCATTATGTTTCAAATTAACCATGACTCTGAACCATCTGTATTACTGTATCAACTAACTGCGCGAAAAAAAATAATTTCGATACAATCTATTTATATTTATTTATTTTCACCAATTAAAATACCATATTTCAGTAACGAAATATTTCTCTTATTTAACGGACAGTTAAACAACGTGTTTCAATGTTTCCAAACGAATCCAAACATATTTTTATTTTCCACAAACGTTTAAAATGATGTATTTGCAGTTTGGTTTTCACTAATAAATTTCTGGAATATTTAGGACAAATTAAAAAGTACAATAAGGAATTCAATAAATATTTAGATCGTGAATAATAGATCATTATTCCGTGGTACATCTTATAATACGATGAAAAGTATTGATAAGAATCGTAGTCTTCAACATTTTTATATTCGATATCTAAATCGATCGAAAAGAGAATAAAAACAAGAATGAAGAAAGAGAAGAAATTAATTGGTTTGCAGGTACGCAGTGTAAAAATATTAAAACTACTTCTTTATTCGAATACCCTTTCGCTCTCCACCATCTTTGCATCTTATCAATGCGAGAGAAACGCGATACGAAAAGTTCGAGGCGGGGATTATTTTATTTGTTTTTGCGACGCATGGACTCGAGCCTCTTTTCGAAGCACCCTGTGTATCATGTATACGTGTATCGATTACGTTGGATTATGCGGGGTTGAATATCGGGGGATACAGTACGTGGCTGATGCGGCACGGTAAACTTGGAGGGCAAATAGCAAGAGGGAGCTGAATAAAATATCAATGTCACAGCGAAGTTGAATGGAATTGTGCCTCGGATAGCAAGCAAAAAGTACAAAGTGATTGCATGTTTCAAGGCAGGCAAGAATTCTACCTTCAATTCGAATACATCCGCCGTGCTTTCTTTTTCGGCATTACATAATCCCTTTTATTATGCTGCGAGTGGTCGTATTTGATCTGAATTTAAACAAGAACAGCAAAAGAGACAGAAGGTTTCCTTTGCATTAATACGAAGCATTACTGTACACAAGTCGCAGAATAATAATTTCGATAACGGTTTGTGGGCCTGGCATCGAATTTAACTTTGCGGATTTTGTAACTTGCGATCTTAATTTCTGAAAATCATACAAATTCTCATTTACATTCTGTTTGACCTTTTAATGGGAAATGAATTTTTGCACTGAATGACTAATATAAATTTATAACTCCAATTGTGTCTTTATTATTTCAATCTTGTTTTCATAGAATTCCATTTCATTCGGATTATATAAAGAATTATGTTCTTTCATTACGAATACGCGTGTATGAGTGTAATTTACAATGCAACTGGATTATGACATTATAAAGACTCCCGTAACTGCTTTTAATTTCACAAACGTTCGGTTTGTTATACAGTTTCCCTGTCAAAACGAAGTCACTCCGAATACACAAACAGAACTCGTTATTTTGAACGTTCCGCATAAAATTTCCAGTTCCATGGGACAACAACCGTCGTATTGAGTATCGAATCTCGCAGAAAGGATCACCGGAAAAAAGTAGGATCTGCGAGTCAATACATCTCTGGCAAACAGGAAAGAAAAATAGTCACAGCGATGCGAACTTCATGTTCTGGGAAAGCGATAGGGAACTGAAGAACAAACAGTCCGATAAATAATATTCACGCCGAGTCATTTCTAGCGGAGGGATTCAGGGCGGAAATGGTAAAAATGCTTGTTGAGATAGAGGTTTCAAAATAAAACTTCCTGCTCATTATTTATACTATCGCAACTAGCATTTGAATCACGGAATAAGATACGATTTCAATGTAGACAATGAAAGTTATTCAAAGAATAGATATTACGAACAGTATTTATACTATTTTCAGTTGATACTTTTTATTTGAATACCATTTTGTTCTTCCTTTCGAATAATATCTATAACCTTATATTCAATATAAAATATAAAATTCTGCTTATAATTATCCAATGGCACGACAGCCAAGTTATGTTCAATCGAACTTCCTTCGTTCCAAGAAATAATAACTTTAATGGATTCTCTCGAGGTCAAAACTTATTTGTAATGCCGTTAGCGTGCTCTTCCTTTATTTAGAACATTTCAACTTCAATTCAACAGGAACTTATCCCTTTATCTCCTATCAAAAGTTCTTAAGTCTGCCCTAAGAACGACCTAACGCTCCAACTATGCGATCATCAACCACCAAAACAGTCAATGCCTGAAACACCAAAAAACCAAATAACTTCCTATTAACCCTTTCAACTCTGTAGGCTCCAATATTGCAGCAGTTAGAATATTCAATATTTCCATGAAACAACACTAAGATTATTAGATTGTCCACACATCGAAATATTGTATTGAGAAGGAAAATGAAAGATCGAAGAAATTTTATAACATTTTTCAGTTTCGTTAGGGATTATATAAAAATTAATTGCCGTTGCTGATAAATTAGAAAACTGGAGTGCTAAGGGTTAAATCCTTTAAAACAAAAAGAGAAGGAGAAAGAACAAAAAGAATCATTAAAAAAACCGATGGAACAAAAGGTGTCGAGGGAGTTGATCGAAGGAGGGTGGCAATGGCGGTCGGTTTCCGTCCGCGACGCAAGGTTAGGATAGGTTAAGGGAGAGTGGCACCGGTTGGTACCGAGCTGCCACGGTGACCAACGGCGCAAACCGGGCTCGCTTTGGTCGCGTGACCCGATGATTCACCGAACTCACTCCCTCTCCCTCGCCCCTGCCGTGGAGCCGCCGCCATTCTTCTTTCTCCGGGTTCCTCGAGGCCCCTCCGTAACACTTGCCCTCTTCTCTCTGGCTGTCTCTGCCCTTCCATCGAGTGGCACACGATATCCCTACGGGCCATTCACGGAGCCGGTCGTCTAGCGTCCCGACTGTCACGTTCCTCCCTCACGTTTTTCCCCCCCAGACGATTTTCCCCGGGCGGCACAGGAAAAACCGGTACTCACGGATTCATTGCGGCGAACGTCAGTGTCCGGGACCGCGAGATACGGCTCCCGCAGGATCCTATTTTTAGAGGACCGGGTTTGGCCGCGCGGATAATGCACTCGGAGATTTTCACCCTTGAAGAGTATTCGAAAACTTCCTGGGGAATAAATAACGAGCACGAGACAAGTATTTACGCCGCGGCGCGTGTCCCCCCGGAGACCGGCGTGGTGGTAGGGTGGCATTGAATCCCGGACGCCACTCGGCGGACACTCGAACAAGTTTTTCCCCCACTCGACGCCGAGTTTGTTGATACTTTGTTAAACGGGCCCCGGACGATGCTTGTTCGCGACGCGAATATTTTTTAGCTGCCGTCGAAAGTTCGAGTTGTTTTTCATTTTTCTTGTTTTTTTTTTGCTATTGTTCTCCTTGCTTCTCTGTTCGAGATCGTTCCGGCATTGTACGCCGGGCGAATTTTAAATGCTGGCGCTGCTGACCGACCCGTTTGGCGCCCGAGCGTTCAGAAAACGGAGGAAGGAGAAATGTACGGGTTCCTTTTGCGGGGCACCACGGTATCCGTTTTATTATCCGGGTACTTAAAGCGTTTCGGGTAATTTATACCTCTGCGCGGGGTAATAATCTTACGAAATTGTGATTCAGTGATTAATTAAAGGTTTATTATACGTCGTGTCCCGGTTATACGCTTGCGACTTTATTCGGTGCGCCCGGGTAATGCTGCGGAGGCTGAGTCACCGATCTGTCTCATGACAATATCCAAGGACCCATTAACGGTATTGATATAATCATTTTTATAACTTTATTATATGAGGCGACCTGTTATGTACAAAGTGTGTGGGCCGAAAAATTTAGTTCCAGTCGAAAGCGGCAACCTCTTAATGAAATGTGATGTAAATGTTAATATGTATGCACTGTTCTTATTAAAATGAAGTAACTTGCCAAAATTCATTCTTTATCGTTTTTTGTAAAATATGTACATATTATCGTCGCTTTCTACGAAATATCTTTTTATACATGCCTCTAATTCGTAAAATCACATCATCGGAGCTATTTTAAAATTTTCATAACCTACTTCGTAAATTGCATTATATTCTTAAATGGGAGACAGCAGCCCGGTTCAAGTATCCTCGCTTAAAAAATTCACGACAATGAATAACGGGCTTCGTGTACAGAACCCATACAAATTTCATGACAATCAGGGTACTAATTAAAGATCGGCAAAAAGTAGAGTTCCTCTTTCCATCGTCGTGGCGAAAGGATAAATAAATTGTGACCGTCGTTTACACCGAGTGGCCGTCTTTTTACCGCTATTTCTAACGATTTTTTTCAAATATTCATGAAATTTTCTTGGTTTGCAATTGCTCCGAGGCAATGACTCTCTCAATATTTTATTTCCCTGTCCCGCGGGTGTCGGGCATGATAAACGAGCCATGACCGACCCATAAATACATCCGAAAAAGCACTTCGTACCACTTTCCGGGATTATTATAAAAATATCACCGCGCTCGTATAAATATCGCGAGTCGCGTCCCGTCCTCCTATCTTCTCCATGCTCCTTCCAGCGCAAGAAAATCTCATAAAACGTCACGGCGAGAAAGTTCGAAAAACTGATCAGCGATTCTGATACGACCTAGCGAATGCTGGCTCGGTAGCCGGCTGTTTTTGCGAAAACCGTCATCTGTTCCGCTTGAAATTCCTGGGAAGTCGAACGATAGCTCGACTTGGCCGACGTATTTTCGTCGATCATGGGATCCGCGTGTTGTATCGATCACTCTCGGCCAAAAATCCTGGCGAGATTGTAAAAGTTGCGAACGGAACAGTTGACGCTGCCCGATAAAGTTTCGAGATCACTTGATGGCTAGGCTAAGGGACACTGGTCTGATTGATCAGCTTTTATCTGCTCTCGTGTTATTTTCGATGGCAATTTGTTATCCGTCAATACTGTTACAGGTAACTAATTAAAACTAGAAACTAGTGTTGTAAAAACGAGTCCTGAGCTTTGAAAGCTGCAGCCGCGACTGAAGCCTTGAGAGCTCGAATTCTTCGGGCTCAAGCCTTGAGCTCCTAAACCGGAAGTCTTTATCCTCGAAGACTCGAGTTGTGGGTTGGTGTATCAACACCGTTACGGTGTAGATGTTTTTAGCATAAAGATTTGAGCGTCGAAGACTTAAGGTTCAGATCAAGCTTTCAAAGCATGAACATTGAATCCTGATGCTGCGAGGAGTTAGCCTCTAAAGTTAAGCCTTAAAGCTTGGAAAACATAGCCTTTAAAATTGAATTTTGAAGCTTTCAAGACTCAGCTTTTAAAGTTAACTCTTGAAGCTTCGAAGACTCGGGCTTTAGAGGACTCTAACTCTCCAAAATGCTGCCTTTAAGGTCAAGTCTTCAAGCTTAGAGGACTCGAATTTTTTTACAACAGTACTACAAACAAAACACTGATCGAAAGACCCCCGTTGCCCTCGTGTCGTCACGCTAGACGTCAAGTCATCCCCCTACTTTACGTGCCAGAAGCGTGCAGATTATTACGCGCGCGTGGACACGCGCTCATCGAGCCGGCCCATAATTGATGGCGATGCCGCAAATTCTGCGGACATTCCGATAGCATTCTCGCGCGTACACAAACGCTCCGTTGCTGGGCACTATGATTTACCTAAACGCTGTATCGTCACTTCGACAGAACACTATGACCGTTGTTTCCCTGTTAGATTCTGTGCTTCGCCTGCGTACCGTGGTTTCGGGTTCGATTCGGTGCACGCTGATATCTCAACTATCCGTCTACGGAGACGTAATTGTTTCTGGTGACGGTATAGAATTGTGAAATTGTTTTCGATACGCTGTTAATACACGATGAACGCATTGCGAAACTTTTAGCGGTTCGCGCATAGCTTTAACACGTACAAATCCATAGTGTATGTTTAAAAATACATGTCATTCTAAAATACACCTTAAACCGTATGTTAGCAACCGAAATGTTTGCGTTTGTTCAAACTGTAACATTCCAATATTTTGTGTGAACATTTTATTTTCGATACACAAATCAGTGCGAGACAGTGATTTCTATCTTCTTACAAAATGTAAGTAGCTAAAATACTTAGATGTTCAACTAGAGAAAATAAATATTTAATAAGCATGATTAGTTGCAAAATGTCTCGTTCATAATGTGTTAAATAATAGGATTTATTTGCTAGAAATTTGAATTAAATTATAACTGTTGCGGTTATTAAACGTGATTGATGAAATGTAATTAGTAAAAGATGTACATGATAGGCCGGTTACAATCGACTACAATTTATCGACTCGACTCCAGCCGATGCAACTGGACTATTCCAACCCTCTTACAAGCTCGTTCGACTTCTCTCGCAACTCTTCAACTTGACGCTCCTCTTCAATCTCTACTTTTCAACCGTCCACCCATTATGCACCCTTTCATCGCTCGTCATTAAGGTCTAATTATGAACATACTGGCAATGAAATTAAAAATACATAGTGCCGTTTAAAAAAGCTTTTACTACCTTCCATCCTAATGACATTACTCTTTTATTCTTTCTGGATGGCAAAGATTTTTCGACGATAGTGGCGTTGCTTTATACCATTCAAATTTTTACTTACCACCTCCTCTACGTATTTCCACAAGATTCGTCGATTTTATTATTGCATCTATTATAATTAACTGGCAATTTAAATTAGCTACCGGAGAGCGGGAAGTTAAATGAAGTCTTTGAAACTCTGGGTCAAAGTACACCACCGTCTACGGAGTAAATAAAAGTGAAACAAAAAATTCCTTTGTACTGTTATAATTTGCTTCGTAGCACAGCATTACTTCCATATTCCATTTCTTCTTTTATCTTCAGTCCTAACAGAGAAATTTAAATGTTCCGTTTTTTGTAACTCACCGTGTGCATATTAACACTTTGCTCGCCATGTCAGCCGAATTTGAGTGACAACTTTTTGTATAGTTTTAAAAATTAATTTTCGCAGTAATACATTAAGCAAATCGAATTTTGCTAGATTTGTAAGATGCAAGACAATTTAGAGAACAATCGCTCCGAAAACTCTTGACTTCTCAATTTCTACTTCGTTAGGAAAATTGCTTTGATTATATAAGTAATTTGATAAGTGCCAATTAGGGAATCGACGTATTAATACAGAAATTTTTTAAACTGTACACCGCTGTATAGAAATATTTAAAATCAATATATGTCTGATGAAAATATTATACTCAGCAGATAGTAAACATTTAAAAATTCTTGCACAAACTCCCATAAATAAAAATCAAGCAATTCTCAAAGTATGCAATTTTCCTTTTCGGAAGTGTAGCATGTGGTACCATCATCTTTTATCCCGTATCCGGGACAAAGTGAGACGAGAATTTTCGTGAAAGAACACCTGACACCACCCTACGGTTACCGCAAAAACCTGAATTCCTGCAAAAATCTTACATAACACCGTTATCCTTTAGAATCTCCGAACATGACCAGCGGCGCAGCTCGAATTCAAACGGCGATCGGTTGCGTGTCACGCGCTGAACCGAGGTGTCGTACGGTTCCCGATTAAGTCCACGCCAACGAACGCCGAGATTGAAACCGTGGTAAGAACGGAAACATCGGAGAGCGAGCTATCGAAGCGGAATACCGTGCTAGGAGGATTTCTCGCTTCGATTCCGGCGCATTTAGGTGACACTATGCGCGCGCGTGGGTTAACGGTTCGTCATTTTTCAACAGAATGAGGCAAAATGTAATCTGATTACATATTACTCACGGCTCAAATGTGATAATGGATTTGTCACGAAATTATTTTTCATTATTTTCTATTGTCACTGATCTACAATTAAAATTTTGTTTTGATATTCGGTGTTATATTTAGAACTGCTTCTCTTGAAGCAATCAACAAGTAATAATGAATACTGTTTTCCCATTATGTTATAGGGATATTAACGGTATTGTCCTTTCTCGCGTTAGCCAATAACTATATAAAATGGTTGTCTAGAAGAAGGATGTTACAGATTTTTCGAAAGTTGCTTTTTATGAAGACACAATGTGGTACAAAGAATGATTTCGTTAAGTTTTGCTTGTTAATCATTATTCTAGATATCAGAAATTACGTGTAAAAGTAGGGTATATATTGAGAACTATATGTAACAATGACTTATGTTACAAATTTCAGTTGACTTCACTCCATGTCGTGTGGTTGTAGCATTATTTTCCAACATGAATAACGATACCGTTAATGAACAATGACACTATTAACAGAACGAGAATATCGTATTTGTAAGAAGTAATAAATTACTTTTTAATTATTACATTACTTTATTACATCAATCTTACTTTAATTAATTACTATTTGTTCTTCAATTCGTAAGAAAGGCACGCGTTACATCAACCATCTGTCCAATCGCCAAAATGAGCAGTAGTTTGTTCCTTCGTTATCTATTTATGAAATGTAACACACACGTCCTTCTTATAGATAACCATAGATTTGTATTACTTCATTATATATTGCCGGAGATATTGCGCACAGTTCTTCTAAATAATTTACGGACAAAATGTCGGGTCGATTATTGAACACTCTGTAAATAAAATGGCGTGGAATCGTGCGCCACGGCTTTGCTGAAAAATATTTTTAAATCTGCCGCGGAGAGCGTAGCGTGTCGTTCCGGGTTCCGTGAGTCACGTAAACGGGCGGCTGTCCCGACCGAAGGATACGATTACCCGCGGAAGAAAAATAGGCATTGTTACCGGCGTGATCGAGCTTCCCTTCGGAATTGATGCGGATGCAGCCGCGCGGGGCCTCGGCCGCGGAAATGAAAGCGAAACGAGGTTCGCGGCGCGCGGAGTACCGATGAATTTGCCGCGGTGCGGCGTCAAACAGCTTTTGATTACGGTGTCATTATCGCAGAGACTGTCGCTTCCGAATTCCTTTCGTGTTGGATCGATCTCTTTCCTTTCTTCTTTACTAGCATTTTAAAATCCCTGGCGAGATTCATTTAAGCCTTTCCACTCGACGATATCTTTCATTATAAATATTCATTATTTTCATTTGAAATATTGCCAATACCATTTGCAACTAACATAAAGAAAAGTCTTACATAAATTTATTTATTAATTTTTTAATGCCATTTTCGAAATGATTTTTCGAAGGTGTAGTGCAGATCATGATTTTTATCCTGTTTTATGAATGATTATGGAGTTCGCTTATTTACTTCTCTTTTGTAATTTCTTCTTTTTTGCAGTAATACTTGTAAGAAACTGTAATATTCGTCAAGTACGGTTAGTAGTTAAATACAACGTGGCACTGTTTTTCTTCCTCATTATTGATAAGCACCGTTAAACACGACTGTTTTCTGCGTTGCAGAATATCTTCATGCACCGATCTTTCTTTGCCAGTAATTTTACTTCCGTGCTCAGACTTTTTCAAGTAATCTGTTATTCTTTTTTCGTCACTTTGTCCCGAGGCACTTAATCTTCTGTTTTTAGGAGTAGTATTTGCTGGTACAGCTAATTTGCTGGGATGTATTTCAATCCTTTATATTTTTTCGTAAGTCCATTTATTTCTTCTTTGATCTTCCTTTATTTTCAGTTTAATATACCATGAAACATTAACGACTATTCTTTAGTTTCTAAAACGTGAATAATAATTTACATTTGTCAACAATTATCGTTTCTTTCGTTCACTTATAAACTATTCTCCCATTTTTCTATTGTGCAATTAATAATATGCATTGATAAAGAATGGAATAACACAGCGCAAATTAATAGAAGTAAAACCTTGAGACTAGGCATATACTATATCTATGTCTACTCGGCAATATAATAATCGATGACAGAAAAATAAAATTTGATTTGAATTTTTACAAAATTTAGTAATATTTATGTTTACTAAATTTCCTTTGAAATCTTCACCACAAGTCTAATTCGTTATTATAAGACAGGGGTCAAATATAATAAAACGGAAAATGTATTTCAAACTACTATTAACAAACTAGGAAGTACAATAAATACAAACGAAAACGAACTTCTCATATTTCCACGCAGCGGTGTACTTCAACTGTTAAGCATTAACTCTTCAGTTTCCGATGGCATCGCCTTGAAACATACTTATATAATATCAATAAAATGCGAACCAGTAGACTAATCGCGAAGCCACCAATATAAAACCAACATAGTAATAACCACCTATTTTTGGCAGTTAGAATATCATTTCTTACAAGAATATTTATTTTCGTTAAAGACGATAAGTTAGTTAATGTATATTATGAAACCAAATGTATCTCTTCAAATTTTTATTTGCTACCTTTAGGGTCAAGTCAGTGGCACCGATCATTCGAAAGTCCCGATGATCACCGTTGACCCCGCGCAGTCAACGAGTTAATACACCTGCGCGCGTGTGTTTACACTGCTTTCTATGGCTGACATTAGACAACCGTTTCCATCGTGCCTTAATCCACTGGCACGGACGCGACTGGTATTACATCTGTTGGAAAGTTCTGTCGTTTTTCCGTACGTGCTGTCTACTTCGCGATGTATTCGATCCACGGCGTATACTAAACAGGGAACGCGGTGTTCAAAGCGAATTCTGGCCGAACACGATAGTGTTCTGTAACGGTCGGTTGGGTCACTTCAAACGTTTCAGCAATTCAGATTCGACAATGAACACGATCCTTCTTCTGGCATCGCGCGTAAAACAATGTTGTTAATCTTGGACGGCCTTGCGGAGCAAGGATCGAAACGCCAAAGCACTCGGCGCTTCATTGTGCCGTCCCCTTTATGCCGGGCTATTCGCTATGAAAACGCTCGCTTTTTCAATTAAGGTGTCCGCCGAACGTGTTTTCGTATTCCTAACTTCGTTCTAGGACGACACGATGCGTGGGTTGCGTAACAACGGTGATTTTATTCCAAGCTTGACTCATGAATGTGCTTCATTGTGCTGTTTAGCAATGGTAGAATGACGAATGTGGTGCATTCATGAGATTGGCATGACGAGGAATCACTTAGCTAGTGTGAGTGACGGAAGAAGACTTTGACTGTGATCGCTGACGTCTGATTTCTTGAAGTTACTGCGATTGAACTGTATTTTCCATTTGAATGGTATTTTGCTTGAAGGATAGATTTATGGCCGAAATAAGAGTATAAGTCAATGTCTAATTGAGGGAATAAAGAAGTATCTATTTGCACTGGAATATTTGCGAGAATATTTGAAAAGTGTTGATGTCTAGGGTTATCTTATTACATTTTAAATTCTATACTTTACTATATTTCGTATAAAACTAATGTAAATCGTGAATAGTGTAGTTAAATGACGTACTAATTTTCTTGTATTTAGTTTAAATATTCCTTCTTACAATTTCTAACTATTTTCGACGTGTCTATGTAATTATTAATATCCCCAACAACAATGTATCTTCCATATACTCGCATTAGATTTATGCTGGTCCATAATATATTTTAATCAATATCGACCTATCACGCACTCTCAGTTCCTGTTAATCTCTGCAACTATTATTCAATTAAATTCAATCAATTTCTGCTACTGTTTAGTTAGTTTCCAATATCGAGCCGTGAAAGTGCGACGGAAACAGTACTACCAATTCGTGATTCATTGAAATTCGTACCATTTACCAAAAATTACAATTTATCATTACAACATTTTTAAACCGACTAAAAACCAACAACAGTAGACACCAAGAATCAACATTAAATCTTTAATCCTAAACCTCAAAAAACCTGATACAGAGAATCAAAAATTGATTTAAACCATGCAAAAGTAATCGACAAATATAAGCATATACAAGATACAGTAATTTTCATAAGAATTTAATAATGCCGTTACCTTCTAAAATTTATTAAAATTCATAAAAGAAGAAACCAGTTCTCATTCGTTCCGTGTTGCTGATTTACTAAATTACTCCAAAAAATTTGTATTTTACACGAAGATCCGCCGTCTACTTATTATTCAAGTAACATTTCTTGTAGTACGACGAGATAGCAAGCGTTCACCGATGAAAATGAATTTGAAGCACGACGATAAGCTCAAGTTTCGCGCAGGTGCGCGTCCAAAGCGGTACACGGTTCAGCGTTATAAAACACGGTGCAATTGAGGGTATCGATAATACGGGATACCACGGGCAACCATTGTAGCGTCCTTTTTCCTTTCTCGATAAGCAGTTGGCTAGAGGAGCAGGCAGTCGGTAAAAAGGAAACGATTCGGATTCTTCAAACACCTTTGATGCCCACCGATTATACAGGCTTCACGGTTCAAGTGAAACCTTTTCGCCGGTGTTTCCTCGAGATACGCGATCTCGCCGGCGCGGACGAACGTTATAACACTTATTACTTCTTTGATTAAGTCGCGCTCGAACGAAACTGACGAGGAAGTGACGGCAAAAAAGGGGGCGGATCATCTAAGGAGGAAAGGTGCTCGTTCCACGAGATGAAAACAGCTTCCAATATACCGTATACATGCTTTGAGAAACACATTTACAATGTATCCAATTCCATCTATAGAGTGAAAAGTATCGATTTTACTCGATACTTAGCGATATTTTTTCGAAACTTCCCGAAATGCTTGAGATAATTTGGTTTTAGTTCTCTGTTTCTTTCACTACCGATGAAAGATAGCTTTTTTGTTGAATTTCAGTTTTTAGTTATTACATTTGTAGTATCCGTATTAGTTACCAATACTATATTTCTCTCAATTTAAGATAAAAGCACCAGTAGTTGACCAGTTAAAAAAAATTCTCTGAATAATAGTAAACGCTTGCTCCTCTACGAAACAGAGATATTACTAATATTATTTAATATATTACTTAATATTACTCTATGTGTGTAAAAGTGCTGTTTGAACTTCTTGCGTTATGAAACAAACCGAGCTTTTTTGAAAGAATTACATTTTTCAAATTTTATAGACATTTTGAAAATTCAGTAGTTGCGTCGGAAGTTGACCATTCTTGAAAGCGAGAAAACTAGTAATTAACCGTATGTTAGTTAGAAGTTGATCATCCACAATAAAACCAAAAACACTAAAGGCGATTACTTTAATACCGTTCATTTTCAACGATTATGACAAATTACAACTAAAAGTACAAATATAAATGGAAAGAAGTTAATTCCATATAAAATCTAATTCAGAAACAGAGTAAATGTTGAGTCGGTAGATGCAGCATATTTATCGCGCCCATATTGAAAGATTGTTACTTTTAGAAACCTTATTTTCCATGTTTTCCTGAAAAATCGATAACTACTTTTATAATTACTGGCGCTTTTTACCTTAATTAATACAAATTTATTATTACTTATTTTTATCTTCAACATATCAGTTGCACTGCCAACGTGACTTAGGTTTCCCTTATCAAAATTACACATCCACTTAAAGTTCTTTATAATCTCGAATCGATTCGAGCAGAAAGCCCGTCGAAATATAACAACGATCCGCTCTGCTTCCGTTCGTCGTTACACTATCTCGACGGCGCGGTTTATAATATTCATTCCACGGTGCTCGATTATCGCTGTGAAATCATCGAAACGATTTACGGTCGTATCAACGGTAGATCGTTTTTCTGGAACGCGGTGATTTCCTTTACCCCTTGTTATCATGTTCCACTGACGGCGATAATTGAAACAAAAATATTTACGCAGTCGGGGCAGCGCGTTGTAATTTACAGCGGTTAAATATCGTTCGATCGTGCAGCTTTCGTTTCGCGGCGGAATCGAAATCAGGACGCGATATTCCGCACGCGATTGTTCGAAATGGTTGTAAATACCAGGACTGCGGTGTATAGCGCGTATTATTTGAGTGAAAAATTCGCTGGGCACTATATGAATACTGAATTCGTATCAGCCAGTCTGGATTTTTCTTTTCCGCTCGCAGCGGCACGAGTTTCGTGTGAAAATAGCGTCAGTAACTGAAGCAGTATCTTCTTTTTCTTACACTTTCTCGCCGTGGAATATTACTGCACTGAAATTACTGTGCGCGCAAAAAAAAAAAAGAATACATATTTTTATAAATCAGCACGGGAAAGCGTATAAATATTGCATTTTTGTTTCGCTTTAATTCTCAATGCAATAGAGATATTTTTTTTTCGATCGTGCTTTATACCATAAATCCGACACAGCCAAAAATTACTGAAAACGTGTGCTTTCATCGGACGATTCGATTTCCAGACGCAAATATCCCGTGAACTGGCTTCCGCCGTCTCTTGGAATTTAAAATTGTCGGATTTTTTTTATCGAATATTCGTTTCAACGTGCTAAATAAAGAATTTTCCAATCGGCTATTCGGTCGGCTGTTATTAAAGTGGCGCGCTGCGATCGATTTCGCATTGGCACCGAATTAACTGATATTTGCCGGAAATTAATTGTGAACGGTTCATTTTGTAAGGTTAATTGAATTACTTGAAGCAAACACGCTGCAAAAATAAAGCTTGTGGGACGTTTACAAGTGCTGATAAAGTCGATTGTTTATTCCGTAAATATCTTGTTTACCTGATAATAATGTGAGTCTAGAATCCTGAGAAATAATTATTCTATTTTTTGCATATAATGATGTGTCGATTTCATTACCTGTACTCAATGTAACAATTTTTTGATTTTTATTTTCTCGGAAAGTCGCTCTTGAATGAACTAATTTTATATTCTACATTTTTCGTTTTATTTGCTTGAGTTACACTGTGTATAAGCTTTGACTTAGCCGTCATTACATAATGCGAAAGTGGATCATGTTCAACATAATACGTTTGCACTTTAACGAATCCGTTATAGTATTGCAAATGTTTACACGTTGCATGGCGACCGATTATGTAACCGAATATTAAAAACTATTTCGGAATAACAACGCGGCCCAGACCAGTCGTACGTATTGACTTCGTGTGAATATCGTGCCGCGCATGGCGATTGTTTTTACATAATCTGTTAACCGGATGATATTTCGAGCATAAAAATTCGCGTGAATGTAACTCAAAATGAATTTTGCTGCGGTAAACATCATGTAGCGTCGGTTATTGATACAAGAATTGTTGGTTAATAAATAAATACAAAATAAATAGAAAAAGAGGAAATTAGAGATAAATGATATTGAATATGAATGATGAGTTAAAATCATTTTACCTGGGTAAGATAATATTTCTGTATAAACTTATTATTTTTAATATATCACAATTATTTTGACATAATTAATAATAATAATTTAACGCATGTTAACATAAGGATTAAATGTACATAATTTCGCGGTCCAAAGACATTCTCGGTTTCCCATTGGAAAACTGTCACGAACGTTGGTTAATTCAAACGTAATTTAATATGACATAAATCGCAGTAATTTCCATGATATTACTAACAATTAGGGGAAAACTTAAAAATATTTAATTACTGAAACAAATTGAAGGTTTACCTCGACATAAGACCACAAAGATTTTCTTTTTACTTAATCTTAAATTAAACTCTCAACAGAAAGTTGCAAAGTTGAGCATTGGGCTACGCAGAACTTCTCAATTGCACGTCAATCGTGTAAGGTCAAGGGGTTAAACCGCGCAATCTGAACCCTTTCACAGTTTAGTCCGTACATCGTACGGACAAGTTGAATCCTACCGACATGTTCATGTCGTACGTCAAACGGATAGTTGAATTCTTCTGAAATATTTTATTCGTTCCCCGAAACAGCAAGTGGAATTTGGCTAAAAGTTTGGTCCATTGTCGTACAGGTTAAATCATCATTATTTAACCTCTTGCGCCGGAAATTAATCCAAATATTTGACAAAGTTTTCCGCGAAGAATTTTGTTTTTATCTATTTCAGACATGTACATTAATTTTATTTATTAACTCTTAACGCTCGAGAATTTTCTATTAATTCTTTACGGACGAGATTGTCTTAAACTTCTAATTATTCATTTGCAATTTCTGATTTTATAGATACCGAAGCTCGAAGTTGACCGCAAATGGCTAATAAATTTTATACACATTCCAAAACAATTTATTTATTTATATACATTCCAATGTAGCAAAATTATCAATGCATATAAAATGGCAATGGCAATTTCGTAGCAGAAGCTCTTTCCAGCGCAAGAGATCAAATTAACATGAACTTTCTTACCAGTAAAAGAAGAGCAATAAAACAGCAAAATATTTGCGTCGTCAAGCTCTAATCTGTAGCGTCACTGAAATCGCCGAAACAGCTAAAGTTAATGAACACTAAAAAGGTCAAACAAAACCCCGAACAGAAAGTTACAAAGCCGAACATTAGGTTACACAAAGCTCCTCAATTATGCCTCGACCGCATAGGGTCAATGGGTTAAACCGCACAGGCATCCGCAGCCTAATCACCGCGCTTCTTTCATCCAAAGCAAACGTTGCGGGTGTCCTCGCCGGAGTTTTCATCGTTCGTCAGTGTCCGATTTCAGCCGACGATACGATTAGCCGAAGGAAAAGGGCACGCAAGCTTCGTGTCGCTAGCAGAGCTCGCCTTACGGTCAACGAGGCCAGGCAAGGGAGTAAGAGGGCACGTAAGTAGAATGGCGTCGAATGACCCGCGGAGCAAACGGATCGGCCTGTATCGCGCCGCTCAAATGTGTATGCTGCCTCGTAGGTGGTTCAACATAGAGCGCCGGGACCTGCCGCACAATGGTCTTGTACGGACAAAGCCGGACGACAAAAGGAGCGAGCCCCGATAAGAAGAGGAGGATGCGAAAGGAACGGAACTCGGTAACGGGCCGAGCCAGCCGTGATTTCGGCTTGCGTCTAGCGTAACCCATTTAACCGCCGATAACGAAAGCCACCCCCAACCGTTTTCTTCTCCTCCATCTCCTTCTTCGTCTTCGTCGTCTTCTTCTTCCTCTTCTTCTTCTTCTTCTTCTTCTTCGTCGGTGTTCCCTTCCGTCGTAGAAACGCTTCGTCTGTTGGCGAAGAAACGAGCACAGGATCTTTCGTAGCGAGACTACGATGTGGATAGATAGGTTTCGAAATCCGAGGAAAGTCACGTCAGCGAAAACTTGCGGTTTTTAGAAAGTTTGGGTCTTCGATTGACGTTCGTCGCGGAACTCGGTTTTTTCGGCGCCCCGTGGCGCCAGTATTCCTTCCTCTGCCTTTGTGGCTGTAGTTTTATTGCGGGCTGTTTTCTGGTCGCGATCGTTTGCTGATAAATTTATTGGGATTTTTGTGGGTGGATTCTGTGTAACGACGTTTTATTGCGACGAAGGGCTGGGCTTGAAGGATGCACGAAATTCGAGAGAATTTCGCGGATGATGTATGGCTTCTGAATTTATTTCGGGTGTTGGCTATTGTTAACTGAGATATGGTTTTTGCAATTTGCTACAATTTGTTGACATTAACGCTGCCAGAAACTCCAAGAGGGCAGCTATTGAGACTTTAATCGATTTAACCCTTTGCGGACGAATATTCATTGAAGTATACAGAACCTTCAGCAGATGAAGCCGGATTATATATCAAATACTTAAATAATAGAGAAAAAGGAAACTATGTACTGATTTATGACTACTTGAGTAGTTAAGTATTTGGTTTGCGTATTGCTGAGTAAGTTTCTTTAATAATTTTAAAATTCAGTTTGCGCATTGCTGAATAAGTTTCTTTAATAATTTCTCAGAGAAACATCTGTTACCATTTTAATCATTGCAAGAAGAAGAAACCAAAAATGGGTTAGTTGGACCCGTCTGGTAGTTTTAGTGTTAAATTGTGGGCGACATCTTTGCTATGAGTTTTACTTGTTAATAAAAGAGACTTGAAAATCTGCTTGAAATGATTTTGTATCTACCTGACTCGTGTGAATAACAAAAACATCATTCAGTGATTGAGAAGAGAGTATTGTGATAAAAATAACTTTAAGATTGAAGATACGAATGCGTAAATATTATTCGACGTTGGCCAGACGTGATATCGCAATGTCAACATTTACGAGATATTCAATCGTAATTATAATACTATGGCGTTGTGGTCCAACTGAGGTGGTCGTTTTAAACAGTGCAACTCGAAAATATTGTACGTTGAACCTTCACTAATTTGACTGGCACTGAATCGTGTGTTAATTAAGCTCGGACAGGTTTAAGGGAGAGGATATTGTTTATTGAATTAATTAGCAATTAAATTAATAAGAAATAAATAGGAAATTAAAAATATTACATTGCAACAAGGTGCAAACGCACATGTCACAGTTCTGTTGAATTTTGTGGTTATATATTTTTGTAAAATCATATTTTTCTTTTAATTTTAGATCATTTTTCTTCAATATATTTTAGTTTATGATACAGGCGCAAATAAATTATGAATCTAATAACATGACATATTGATAATTATCAAGCTCCTCTGGCATTTAATAATTTGATTTCAGGAACATTATTATAGATTTTTCGTTATAATATATTAACAGTATGATTTCATCAAGTTTTCTAATTTTAGAAATTCCTTCAATTATTAGAAGCGAAAATTCAAGATGTGTTACGAATTTCGTTTATAGATTTGGAATATGACCACACCTTTCAAAGAATTCTTTTTTATATTAATACATTTTACGAAATTAATAATGCTATGGGATTGTACCCTTTATCCCATAATAAAAATAATTGGAGCCCACTGTTCGCGATCGAAATACGTATGAATTAAATAATGAAAGCCGCTATCAACTTCACATGATAAAATCCTCGATTTATTGCGTCGGCGTTTCGTGGAATGGTTGTATCCCAGAGGGAAACGGGAATTTTTTAAACATTTGAAAAATCGAATGACATTTTAATAAAGAATTAAATCCCGCCTGAATTTCACAGCGTTTGCGTTAATGGTCATATTTATTAAAATCAATATTTATCAACCTCTCGGAACTCTTGTAAAACGTTAGCAGATATTAAGCAAATAATCTGTAACATGGATTTTAGTGTGTTCAGCATTTCGAACAAAATGTTGGTTTTATACGTACATATAATTCTGCCAGATCGAAATCATACACGGTTCTGTAATTTCCGTCGGGATTGGTCCATAAATTGTGATCTCTTTATTGTGGTGAATTTTAACCGTGTCATATCTGGCTGAATGAAAAATTTTATTCTATTTCATAATTTATATGCATTTCAATTGCATAAAGTCACGGGAATTTTTATCAAACGCAGCGAATTGTATTAAATATCGTCGTTCCAATGTGAACAAGTATGTTTTACTTGTATAATGTTTACCATATTTACTTTATTATTATTATTACATATGTAGATATATAAATAGTTGTTCAGACAAAAGTTAATCAGTTGATTTATAATTTTGATTGTTCTCATTTCCACAAATGTTTTCATAAAAACTAGAGCGAAGGAAGAATTTACTTGCTAACGATATCTAGCACTCGTCTATTTGATTACGCCAATCATTTACGAATATAAATAATTCAGTCGATCGTTATAAATTATTCATAACTTATAATCTGTAGTTAAAAATCCTTGCCACTTTGAATACTTAATGAATACGTGAGATAACTCTGTATCTCATTTAAATGAAACAAATGAATCTGTTTATTACAGCTCCCGCATCAACAATTGTAGGCGAATTGTAATTAAATCAGTCTAAATGTTTATTCTGTGTCAGTTTAAGGTTCCAATCGTGAACGGAATGCAACAGAGGGTTAATGATACATTATTAACCCTTTGAGAACGAATGTCGTAATATTGAAGACATCAGGCTTTCATATAATTACTTCCTTATATTTAGAATCAAAAGTTGTAAAACAAGTAATTTGAATATTTAAACAACGAATATTTAAATTTTATTGTTTAACACTAAAACTACCGAGCAATAAAATTGACTTTTTGAAATATCTTTGTAGAAACTTCAAGAGTGCATCTATTGAAACTTCAATTGCTTTACAATTCGGTTTGCGTATTGCTAAATCAATTTCTTTAATAATTTCTCAGAGAAACGTTTATCCTTTTAGTAACTGCAAAAAGAAGAAATCAGGAATGTGTCACGTTAACCCGTCCGATAGTTTCAATATTAAGATTTCGATGTATAATGTAGCTTTCCACGAAAACAATTGTTGATACTCTAAAAAATCGTCGTCCGCAAGTAATCAATATCTTATTATTACCATCATAATTATTATTACTACTATCATTAATACACCATTCCTTAAAACCAAAGGCAATCCATATAATACGCAAACATCAAAAAACCAGACATGCGTCGAGCATCGATTCAATCGGAAGCGTAACAAGTTAACAACTCCCCCGTTCAGTCGCACAAATTCGTCGGGGGATAAGAAAGCGTCTGGGTATCGCTCACAGAGAGAAAATAGTCGTGGAATGGGCGGCCGCTAAAAACCCGTTTCAAATGTTCAAGCGAGTGCACGCGCTTGATGGGGAGAGGAGGTACGTACAACGAAAAAAAAACGAGGAAGAAAGGAAGGAATAAAGCAAGAAAGAAAGGGAAGGAGGAAAAAGAAAAAGGGCGAAAGAGGAAAGAGTACCCTCGGCGGGGCCCTCTAGAAACGTGAGGGGGGCCGGAGACCACACACTCCGTCGCTCCGCAATAAATGGACACGGTAACCCTTTTGCAGGGTTTCCAGTGGCGCGGCTTTCGAAACCTTTCTGCGCGCTCCCTCAGTCACTTGTGAAAACGCGGCAAAACCTATACGCGATACTTCAAAAGGTTCGTATCAAGCCTGGGACCAGGCGAGAGGCCGGACGAAGTTTAGCGACAGCTTTCACGAGGAACCCGGAGCTTTTTGTGAATATTGTTTTCCTGTCTGTCTAATACAGCCGGCTCTAACGGTCGCAATGCTGCCGCCCTCAGATTTCATTGGACCCGTTGTGTATATGTATGCATGTGTATATGTCCGCGTGTATGTGCATGCGTGTATGGCAGCCGACACACGGCTCAAATTTCAATAACACCAATCGGATCTCTGTTCATTCGCGTGACGCGTTTTTATCCTTTCGTTTTAATCCCCGTCGCGGTATAATTGAAATTACTCGGCCGATCGAACCTTTGTTCCAGGGATTTCACGCTCAACCGTTTGACAAGTCAAATTTCATCTTTTATTTTCGGTTTAATGAAAAGATTATATTAATTCATGTTCGTTTTTCTTTCGTTTTCGCGTGTGTGCGTGTATACTGTGTTAATTTTAATTCGAAAGGTGTTTAAATGTTACGTCCTTTTCTCTTTTGCTCTGTTTCGCGTGAGAAGTTAATTGTGTTTCTAATTCTTCGTTAACAATCTTGTTACGTTCGAGATTTTGAGACATTCCATTTTCAGTTTCATGGAATTTCATTATTTTTAATTGATTTTGCAATTTGTGAAGCTGCACTCGCCTGGCTTTCGTATTATGTTTCTTTACTTCGATTTATAATATCACCCATTTTACTGTCAGTGAATGACAATAATAATATACCAGTAATATACCAAGCGAGCATTAATTTAGTAGCTCAGAATAATAGTGCTCTAACCACTATCTCTGAGTTCTCGAGAGAAAAAGCTTTTCGAAATATTTTTAGATTAATTACATACTATTACAATGTCGATAATATTAATTGTTACTAATTATTAATATTATTAATCGCAATACTAGCGTATAATTAATCCACGAACATTTCACGAAAGCTCTTTTTTTTCGAGTACTCAAAGATAAGTGTTAGGTCATTATTATTCCAAGCCAGTCAATTGTGTTCGTGATAAAAGTATCACTTCTCGATGCTAGGACATTGACTGTTCACTTCGCCGTATTGTTTCCGGAAAAACAGGTGTTCTGTACAGGGTGTCCCGTTGTATGTAGAAAGCACAACAGGGGTGGAGTGTGTGTTGGAGTAGTTGCAGTACCTTCCGAGAGATTGCTTCAAGTGACTACCCTCTGTTTCAACGGCGACGTGTATACGTCTCATCATCACTAATTGCTCCATTCAGAGCACAATACCTGATACCGTTTACAAGTTCACGTGACCCTGAAATTCTATAGAACGGTGAACTAATAACCAATTATGCCTCATTGTTCGTGAAAAAGGTTATTAAAACGCGAAGTAACTAGCAACAGACAATATTCACTTTTTCAGTCTTTTCACTGCACTGAATCCAATATCGCTGTGCATCCTATGCACAGATGTTCAAGCAGCCATGTAAAGAATAAAAGCAAAATAATAACAGCATCCGCTTCCTTTTCAAATAATCATAGATTACATTCTGTTAATGGTCGCGTATGAAATCGGTCTTCCGCTTTTATCTTTCGCAGACTACGTCAATATCCGGTGTTGTACCGACCTACTTCAAATCAGCCATTATTGACTTTCTGTCACCGTTCCGAAAAATTTATAATGGTTAACAATGTAAAATCGATGGTAAAATTCGAAGTTCCTGTTTTTGTTTCTATTTCTAATTTCTATTTTATATCGTGATAAGAAGTCTCCCACTTTTTCGCCTACAACCTGTTGAAGGGAGAGAAGCTTGTTGCTTTTAGCAAGTATAGTGACAACATGGCGCGCGATCTACGTAATGCTATATACTCGATGAAAAATTTGTGACCACTTTGCGACTCGATGGAAATATAAATTTATGTGTCACGGAATTAAATTCAGAAAGATAAAATAAATTTAAATAATAACTCTGAATCAATATTCACTAAACTTAAGACTCATGTGTTTCAAGAAGTAGCTTCAACAGCATTAAGTCCATTTTGCTTATATTTATCATAATTTTTAGTATAATTAAAGGCATTAAAGAAATACTTATTAATTAAAATTAATCTAACGTCGTTAATTATTTTTATGTTGTGTCCTTCAACTGACAATTCACATGAACATTCTACACACACGCAATAAACATTCAAATAAACACTCAAGTAAATCTTCAAATTTTGTAAGAATCTAAACATTATTAAAAACTGGACTATCATTAACATTAAAAACCTTATCCACAGGACATTAAATTATCGTCAGCAGTCATATTTCGATAAGATTCGTTTATTGATATTACGTTGCAAATATTTTATTCTATTAGAGAGCGTATCGGATTCTCTTTGGCCCGCATTTTATCCGCGAAATGACCATCGGTTCGGGATTTCGAGTTCACTGATTCATCCACGATCCGCCAAAGCTCGCGGCAATTTTTCGAGCTAGACCGAAATTACAAATGAAAACATTAAAACCTGTCTCGCCGACATTTCGTCCAAATATTTAATGGCTGCTGCAGCTTTACGGATTTATATTGAAGCGTCAGCGGGCACGAACGATTCCTTCAGCCCCTATTTCCGTTTCAGAAACGGGGAATTCGATACATCCCGTCGTTCCACGGCGGTTGATTGAATCTTCTATAAGACGCAATCGAGCGGGACTCCCAGCGATGATATTATCCGCATCGCGGAATAATTTTGTTGGTACAAAAGGTTCTAATGAGTCCGTGATCGCGGAGTCGATCCTTTGACGCGGCACGAAACATGCTCTTTCGGTTCGCGCGCGGCCTGATGCATTAATTCCGTCACGTGCCCGACATACGCTGCCCAAAAAATTACGATTTATTCGAATTTCTCTTTCCGCCGTGCGATTTTCGACGCGATTCTCCCGATATGTTCGCGCAATTTCAAATATACGCGATGGGAGTTTTGCGCATATTTTCGCGAATGTTAATTGTTGCTTGAAATCTCGGATTTATGGTGCGGGTATAGAATATAGAATATTATAAAGCATAAAATATAAAATAAATAATATTGTAAAATATATAATATAGTATACATATTATTATGGAATATAAAATATAGAATATAGAATATTAGTTTAATTATTTCATAATAGAAATTAAAGCAGTTCCAATATTTTCATGCATTCTGTTTTATTTTTAATGTATTTAACACTAAAACTGTTAATCAGTTCAAATGGTTATTTTAATATTTACACCTGAATGTATTAATTTATTTGATTATTACACTGACAAAATTAGGTTGAAAATGATTTGACTAGTCCAATTTAATTATTTGAATAGCATCCTAGCTACGAATAACATAGGAATATGACATTCAATTACGAGGGAACATAGATAATGATTTGCTGAGAGGAAAATCTTTGACTGCGCACTTCTCGAATCCGACGTTCAGAATCGCCGCAAAAATTCATTAAGATCAGATCTGCGGAAATGTCAGGTATCCTTAATACGATAGAAAGCTCGTTTAATCGGACGATCGTTTTAATTCTATTATCCGTAACGCTGTTGAACATTGTAAGCGTTTCAGCAGCTTCATCGAGTACGTAAATGAGGAAATGCGGCGGATTAAAAGCGCGGATGGTAGTTCCGCAGGTACAAGTTTTCATCACTCGTGTGTATTATTTCATGTACGCGATCATCGAGCGTGTAACGGTCTGAATCACGAAATTCTCGCAAACAGAGCCAATCTAAAAAATAAGTATAATACAATCTCGATTAACCCCTTTTTCTATAATATCTAATCAGACTCGTGACAAAAATCTTCAGCTCAATTTGGCAAATCTAAACGGTATTTATTTATTTTCCATATAAATAAACTATCACTTATCTATTATCAATCTCTTTTTATCTTTAATTTTTTTTTTAAACTTCAAATTTATCCTTTGGAATGAACAGACAGAAGAAGCATCAAATTCTTTTCTCTTTCTACTAAATCATTTACGGTAAAGTAGTTTTGTCAAGAACAATTGTGAAAGAAATAGGACAAGGGGTTAACCGAGTCGCTATTTCCCGCGATCTAGATCATCTCGAGTCTTTGTTAACTCCTTGCCTTATAACAATGTGTCAGACTCGTGGTGAAGATTTTAAAGAGGATTTAACAAGCATAAATATTACTCCACCCTTTTGAATTCAAACTAAATATTATTCTTCTCGTATCAATAATTATACTTTACAGAAAATTTATGCATTAACCCCTTTCGCTATAATTTCTTTCCTAATTATGCTCAAGAGAGATATTTTATTGTTCATAATTAATTATGAAAAGAGAATAATTCATCACGTCTATGTTCACTCAAAAGCATTACAATTACTTATAGAAAAATAATATTCTTATTTGTAATAAATAATAGTACAATTAAGTTATATTTATATATGTTAAGTTCTATCTGAAATCTTCGCCATG
Organism: Nomia melanderi; assembly: GCF_051020985.1. Taxonomy (NCBI): domain Eukaryota; kingdom Metazoa; phylum Arthropoda; class Insecta; order Hymenoptera; family Halictidae; genus Nomia; species Nomia melanderi. Next base: position 9,672,046 of record NC_135004.1, on the reverse strand, counting down.
ACACGATATTATAGGGAAGGAGTTAACTCACATCGGAAATATTGCATAAATCATCAAATTTCTTATCAGTCGCAAATCAGTTGATTTACGGACATTTATTGCACAGTTTATTTCATTGTCCCTTGAAAAATTGACGTTCGTTTAGATATGGAAAATTAGAGGTATAAAAATAAATAACTAGACTACATATTTCTATAATTGCATCAATGAAAATTGACGTAAATATTTTCACAGAACGTGCTTAAAATTCAAGGTGTGTCGAATTGACGTTGAAGGAGTCAAAATGATAGTTACCTAATTAGATCGGATAATGTATGTCCTATTGCAGACGATTTTCGACGAGCGAACTGACGAAAACGAGTGACAATGAGCCAGTCGCGTCGTGCGCAGACAATAGTTTAATGGGCCGCGGAACTGTTTACAGAGCTCGCGGGCAAAACATTTCGCTTTTCTGTCTTGCGCATCGATGTAACCGTAAATCGAGGCACTTAAATGTTAATGAGATCACGTCGCAACAGGTCTGATTTATTCGACTAACCCAAAACGCGACTTCGGTGCTTCCGTTTTATGTACTTCTATTTCTTTCTTCAGAATTACACTGTCCTATATATATATATATATATATATTATATTTTGCGTCCCATAACCACTAAGAGGCTTTTATTGATTTTCGTGCGTTGAATACGAATCCGAAGATTGTTCCCCGTATCACTTGCTGTTTTTTGGGCAATGTAATTTCGTAAGACAATCTTTGTGTTTCTTAAACGAAGACAATCAAACAGATATCGCTTCACTGCATCAGGTTCACGGTTTCACATATAAAATTTCAAAATAAAATGTGACGAATTCATTCTGAAGCATTCCATTCTGTCGATAGTTCCTGCAATGGAATTCCGTCATTTAATTTTGTCATACACCGAGGATGTCGGCTTTAATGAAAAACTGAAGTGAGCTGCAAAATTTCAAGCAAGTAACGCTTGGTTGGCTATATTTAAATTACTCCATAACAGACGGGATTTAAATATTTGCCGCGGTAGTCTTCGAAAAGTTTTGATAAAATACTCAGCGAACAAAATATTTTATCATGCTTTTACCAAAAATGTGATATCGCAGCTTGATAATTGGTACAAACATTTGAACATCAAAATGAAATATTTGTTCGTATTCTGTGGCTTCTGAAATATTTTCAGTGGAATATAATGCACGAGATACTTCAAACAAAAAATTATCTTAAATTTCAGATTCCGTATAAACCCGTTAACTGTGCAATTCGGTTTCAAAAATCAATAATGATGCAATAAAATCAAAAACTGAAGTGTATGTTCGCCAAACGCAGGACGAATGCACCTAGGGTACATTTTAATGAAAAAGCCAAGCAAAACAAAGAAGAATGATATGTTTATTTGAAAAAATAAAGAATTCATCGTTGAAAGTATTAGTATCATTTCAAGCTTGAAAATGACGCATATACTCGCCAAACGCAGTTAATTGGTAAAATAGATAAAAAGGTAAAAACATAAAAATACTTCACTCTTAGAATATATTATTGTTTTAAACTACGTCATCTAAAACGATTCATCGAGCAGCGACGAAAACATACAATAAAGTAAACGTTTCCTTCGAATAAAACTTGATTTCATGATTCCCAGTGTCGAGCTTCACTTCATCTCCTTGTTTTACATTTGAACGGTCGACAGATATTTATCGTAGACGGAATCGAACCAGCGCGGAGCTCATTTATCCAGCATACGAACCGTAGTGCGAAGGCATGACCTACCTCCACGTAGCCTCGAGTGCCTACCATAGACGCTTTTATTCTTTTTGCGTTCATCACCTTTGCGCTCCGTCCTTTTTACCTTCGGACCGCGCTTTAAAAACCCCCTTCTTCTCCCTTTTCTACATCGCCGCCGCCGCCACCGCCGTCGCCATCACCATTTCCTTCCATTGGCTCGTCGTTCTTAATTCTACGACGCGGGCGTCTCGTGTGTTAAGTGGTCGTCAGAACGAAACAGATTGAACATTATTGTAATGATACTCACGCTTTACGAGACACTTCGAGCATTCCCCTCCTTTTAATGTCTTAATTTTGTATCGGGTTTGACGCGCACTGCAGCTGTTTATGCCTCTCTATTTTTCTTTAGGATTGTTCCGCGTATTGCAGTGAAACAATGGAGATTATTAAGATATTTAGCGTTCACGTAGTAATGTTGCAAGTGTAAACGTGTGTTCTGGGAATTATACTTTATATTTACTTTCTACTTTTTATTAATTATACTTTATTGAAAACGCGTTTAACCGGGATGAATCGAAAGTCACTTTTGATCGATTTGAAAACTAGCATTGTTATTTTATTGGTACATGGAAGTATAATCATAATGCATATTGTTCGATATATTCGAATGTATTTGGGTTACAACTTAATACTATTATTCACTGAACATTTGAAATTTTGTAACTGTTAACTGTCTGACGTATAATTTTGTTTGCTACTAAGTTCGTCTAATTTTACTATCAATGATTGACGAGTATGGAAAAAATTGTATTATTCATTGAAAGTACAAGTTTATTTCGAAGATAAAAAAAATTGGAAGTAACAAAATGATTTTTTACCTTTCTTTATGAATAACAGATAACATTAATTTTCATTGAATTCTCCTGAAAATCTTCACCATAAACCTCAGTTATTATTATACGCCAAGGAGTTAATATTCTTTTATTCTTGTTTGAAATTATTTTGTATATTTCATTGATACATTAAAGATTATTATAATATTGCTATTTACTAGACATTTGGAATTTCAAGCAAGGAAATGTTTGTCCTTAGTATATTGTGATAAACGATGATTTTGGTTTAGTCGATTAACATGTTAACAGGGTAAGTTTACGGATATGTAAATTTGAATGAACCTAGTTAATGGGGACTCAGAACAATTTGAAACAAATTATTTCGTAGAGAACGCAACCATAATGTAATTGATGTTGGTGTTGACATTTTAGTATCATAAAATTTCATAGCTATACGGTATATAATTTGAAAAATAGGAAAGCAATACAAAGATACTAGTGAATATAGGTAACGAGTTAACTTGTCTTCACAACTAACAAAATTTAGACTTAAAATAAGGGGAAATGATAAAAATATAAAGACATAATATTTTAATATTTTTTGCAATACTCCTATAATATTTTTATGTGATGTTTTGTTTTTGTGGATAAAATATCATCGGTGTGTATTTTATTATTACTAACGTATTTTACTTATGACACGTTACAAACTCCATTAATATAAATTCATATCAGAAAGTTTAATAAAATTTATTGAACACGTGAATCAGATTTTAATGAAACTTTTATAGAAATACAATACTTCATTTGATTTTATGATACAATGTACGTATAATTTTATAGTTAAATTATTAGCTCCATTTAATCTAGCAGAATGCAATATTAAAGTCTATTATTAATTCGAGATCACTTATTCGTGCTTCAATGATATTAAATTAGTAATTAGATTAATCATTTTAAGAAATATTTGAGACACCAGAAAGTGAAGAATCTTTAATCTGAATTATATAAAAGGTTTCATAACGTGAGTATAACCTTAAAAATTCAGTAAACTGGAAGTGGTACAATTTAAATTTTACGTTTAAGACGTCTAATATTATTATGTACAGTATATGCTTAAATTTGAGTTCCTATAACTTTAAAAACAACTTCCTTACCTAAAAAGCGCGTTTGAAGTTGCCTTTGAATTTTCCTGAATTTCCTGTGTTGCAAGGAAAATTAGTTCTGTGTTCATAACCATATTAATAAGACTGAATCAAACTACATTTATAATACTCGGAAAATTACCGGTTCCTTCGGATATTATTTTAATTCGCTTAGTGTGATTGAAAATTATTCTGTCTCGTAAAGAATGTCCCATTAGTCACTAGTCTGCTTAAAGGAGGCCAGTGAAGATTCAATACGAAGAAAAATAAAAAGTTCTTTTCTTTGTATTGTATTGCTACACAATGGGCAAAAGGAACAATTATATTCATGGAGCGTAAATCAACAAAATTTATTCTCTCATGGTAATATAAGCAGACTATATTTTCAACACTCAGTTATATATATATATATATGCACAGTTATTACACTGTTCATCTTCTTAAGAACTGACTTTTCTTTAATGAACGGAGATTAAATGAGGACTTATCAACTTAAATCATAATTTCATTGAAGGCTCTTATCTAACAGTTTAAAAATTGTTATTTAAATTTAAAAGCTATTCAATACCATATTAACGATTATAGTATTGTAAAAACTTCAGTATTTACCATGCACTAATGAATTCCAAAATTTTCAGCCAATTAATTACAAAAACACAATTTATTTTCTAATAATAACACGTTCAAAATGTATCATCAAAATCAATATACATGTATATTCCTTCCTTTTCTATAACTCTTCTATTCATAGTTTATTCGATTCGATTATCATTTCCATTGATATACCTACTACCCAACGCAATGAACATCTCTTCCGCGAAACACCTGCGTTTAGCGAATTTTACCATTAGCCATTCCACGTTTCATACTTTTATCACATATTTAATCAGCTTCTGGCATGGCGAACTATTCCATGTCCCCGAATAAGAGTCTCGCCTGCTGTAAAATTCAATTCCGCATAACAGTTGCGGAATTAACGAACGCGTTCGTTAAACCGCCTCCGTGACAAAATTAGTTCGGACAAATGGAGCCTTACCGTGGCTGTGTTGGATCGGCAACAACGGGTCCAAATGCATTCAGCGTTCGGCAAAACAATGTTAAGTGCCTCATCGACCCGTCAGTCCCCCTCTAGTTGAAATTCCGTCGGTATTTCACGCAATCCCGAACGGAAGAAAATCAAGCACTGGCATGTCCGTCGTGTCAGCATCGGCTTCGTCGAAACGCAGCCTCGAGTGCGACGGTCGCTGCCGCGGGAGAAACCCGCACGCTTACGTAAAGAGGAAGCTTTTTATCGTTCGTTTAATGGCAACTTCCGGGTGCGCGGAATGTCGGGATACTTAGATTTTTATCGTACCGGGAAGTTCTGCCGCGTTCGCGACTTCCATTTCGCGCGGTGAAACGTTCTGGCACCCCTTCCCCGGATCTATCCCCTTGTCGCCTCGATCTTAATGAAAATTGATCGACCGGCATCCATGGATCACCGTCATTTCACGCTAAACTCCTCCAATTTTGGGAAAGGGAATTAACGAATTCATAAGACTGTGTTGATCACTTTTAACTGGTTAAGTGTGGAATTTAATTTGAAAAATCTCTCGTTTTGCGCGTAGTAAAATTGAAAAATGAAGTGTGCACTCGTTAAACGCATGACGAATGCACCTAGTGTATATTTTAATGAAAAACCAAAGAAAAACAATAAAGAATTCATCGTTGAAAGGATTAGTTTCACGTCAAGCTTAAAGATGACGTATATGCTCGGCAAACGCAGTTAACTGGCTAACATTGGGTTTACAGGACGCGTCAATTTCACTTCAATTTTTATTTTAAAGAATAGTAGTTTTATTTGTGTAAACAGTATAATGAATATTACAGCAGATACATAAGGAAATATATGATTATATTTTTTATGAGAAGTATGTAAATATGAACATTAGAAATTTGTTAACATTTTGGTTCCAGTATTCTTATTTTGTAATTACTAAATTCATAGAAATGTTTACGTCCGAAGTTGTATCAAAATTAATAATTCCACTCATATGATTCAATGAATGTTACTACAGATGTGGAAGAAAGTATTTCGTCGTAATTCTGATAAGGAGTATACGTCAAGCACATTGAATACACAGTAGTTCTATTGTTAAATAACTGAATGTATGATTAAATGCTTATCGTTGAATGCTATAGTCTTCATTTCTCAATTAAATAAAATCACTTCATTAAATAATTAGTTCTTTGTTATTAATCGAAGTTAACTAAATAATTTCAGCAACCCAATAATTTTCCTTTCACTTTACCCCACTGTTTAACGTGCAACGACCCAGCTTCCTGATTAACACAAACAAAAATACGCACTGCCATTTAAAAACACGAAACAGTCGTAAAACGCACACTTGCCGGCGCATTCGCAAAAAACATATCGCCCCACAAACGCACCACCCTTTGAGCCATTCATCTCTTTCACCTAACACTTTCTTTTAATTACCAGACTGCAGGACGTGATGCGTGAACGGAATCTTTTCAGAGTTAAATTCAATGAAACTTCAAATCAAATAAAATACCGTCCTTTCGTGAGCGAGCCCAGCGAATCGAAAACAAAAACGAAACTCCATTTAATTTCGTTAAACTTATTCTAGGATTCCTCAAAGATTTTCGTCCTCTACTGATACTCTAACTTTAGTCTATTAACTTTCAATTTGTACTGTGTATCAGACGCATCTTCAAATTAGTATACATATAGAATCAAAATTATTTATCTCATTACGAAATCATTTTCCCTTAAATTACCTTGCCGTGGCTTCTTAAAAAAATTGTTATTTCAATAATTAACGAAGGAATGAAATTCGAACATTTCTTCTTATTATTATAATTTTCCATTGTTAGTTGAAAGATAGAAGAAAATTATCTCTGAATCACTCGTTCGTCAAGATAAAAATCATATTTTTAATTATGTATAATTTATTTGCCTTTCCGATTAATTTGGAAAAGTACTGTTAAGGTTTATGTTTCTTTTCTAATTTCAATATAAAAATATAAAATGTTTAGTGAAAACGGTACAATCCATTGATCTAGGATTAAGTAGACGATACATTTCTTTTAAAAAGACTCTGAATTAATTACAACTTACCTGACTACATTTATCACGAGGGTTGCGTCTGAAACAACTGCCGATAGCGAACGCGTTAATTATACCGGGAAAAGAGCCGCGTCTCGCAACTCGCCACCCCGTACACTATCGCGCGCACACTTCAACAGGATAGTTCCACGGCGAAAGGGTAAACAGGGGCCGAGCAACAAAGTTCGTTTCGCCCCGGTGAAAAAGAGCGATAGGTCACGTCGCGGCTGAAACGCGATAGGCGGATTAAGAGGAGAGAAGATAGGGAGTGAAAAATAAGGCACAGGTGTGTACGCGTTCACGGAGGAAAAAAAACGAAGAACGGGTTATATCGGGGAACAGCGACAGGGAAAAAAGAAGATACATAGCGGGTTTCGAAGGAGAAAACTGACAGGAGTCGAGGCCACAGTGGATGTGCAATTGTTGTATATCGTCGGAGGAGTGCATCGTTTAACGCATGATCGACCAATAGAGCAGATTTCCCATTTCTCTTCACGACACTTTGTTTTCCGACTTATTTATGTTTCGTATATTGTTCAGTCAATCCTCAATTAAACCAAAGTTTTATATAATTTGACTATAAAAGTCTCATCACTATTAAGTTAATAGTATTAATCGTCTGAAGATAAATATTTTTTAAGCTTCTAAGAACTCTTCCTATATAAAAGCTAACTCGTGCATAAAGTTTCAGAACCACACATTAATCTCTCGTTATTTGAATAATTAAATTTCAACGGTTTAAGTAATTGTTTATTGTTCAAAACGTCTTCTATATCGGTTGCTAAGTGGCCAAATTAACTGCACCTTGTAAATTTGTTAAGATTTTATCGTTAAAGCTTCATTGCCTCTTACTTTTCCACATTTAAAATAAATTTCGTCATTATTGGGTGTGGCATCGCGAAATAACAAAAAATGAAGTCATACTATTTTATACATTTTACATATTCTCCGGATTAAACCTACACCTATAATAATAAAGAAAAATACGTTCCATACTGATTATTTGATTTTCCATTTAAAGGGAAACTTTGAAAAACAATGTATAAGTATTCCATCACATTTCTCCACTTTTTTCTATGGAGTTAATCGATTTATCTAATGAGCAGCTCATATATCGTTCGCGAAAAATCCGCTGCGGCTTACATTAGCTACTGAGTGTACCTACGTCGTTATACTCAGACGCTACCTGCACAGTCGGCGATGCGTTAAGAGGGACGGTCGGAGCAGCCACGTGACATTTTGTCGGTGGCCGCGAATCGATCGCCACGCTTGCCTTTGTTTGACTTAATTACCGTGCCGGTAGATCGGTAGATAGGCCCCGCACGTCCGCCGGTCGAATCAACCCTGGAGCACCGTCGGGGCGGTTCGAATCCCGCCCCGGGTGACGAGACGCCCGGCGAATATTAGGGACGATCGAGAGTGCTGAGTAAATTTCATCTTCCATGCTTCCGGCCGGTAAGCTCTTAAGAGCGGCATATATTTAACAGTCCACGGCCAGCGACTGAAGAGAGAAAGGCAGATTGATAGAGGGTTCGGGCATAGAATAAAAGGGGAGGAAGCGAGGAGAAGGGGTGAAAAAAAAGGAGGTGGCGACGAAGGAACCTCGCGGCGCGGTGAGTAACGCGCCGGTCGCGCGAATAATAAGCCAATATAAATGTAAATGCGGGGAAGTGGGTATATCTCGTATTTAGTGGCTTAAGTGAAATAACGCGGTGAAATTATGCGGCGATCCTATTAGGCCGGGAATCGTTGTAAAAACCGGCAGTGGAGCGCCGTGGCGCGAGATGAAAATGTATGCGGGCTCGGTCACGCGGTTTTGTAGCCGTCGGCCGTGCCGGGCCACGCGGCCCCGTGACATTAAACGCCTGTTCCTGCTCGAAACACGCTCAAACTGTCTCGATCCCCACGCCGCCCCGACGCTTTGCGTTTAAACACCGCTTGCGAAATGGATATCCCGGTTTCGATGGGATATAAGACAAAAGCGGCCAGGATTGTGTGTACGGATAAGTGCTCCGCAAACAGCAACATTATAGGACTGATGGATTCGGCGCGGAGGGAATTACGACATTCTCAAGGTACTCGTGTTTCGGGGTCTGTTAACCTTTTGTGCTTGCAAGTTTTTTTGTTGAAAATTGTTTCGTTGGCAACTGGATATTTTCTGGTATGATACAGAGGATGTTCTTTGAAAGTAAGTAATGGGGAAAGGTATATATGAAATATTGAACGAAGTTATTTTATTTCGATATTGATTATGTAATGGTGGATTATATAACAGTTAACATTATATAGACCACGAGTCGCCTCTCCAGTTCGAAGGATTAACTCTTAACTAATATGCGAAGATAGAATTTCTTTTACAGTTTCATAGTTAAATTAGAATAAGAAAGTTACATTTGAAAGTTTAATATTTTCAAATACAAAATGGTATTTCTCTCCAACTGACACGAATCTGGAGAATATTTTTATTTATTAAACCCAGTTTAATATCTTCGCGTGTCTGACTCGATATCATAAAGGGTTTAAGCTACGACGCTATCTTATGGGAGACAGTATTGGAGATTCACGTACTGAACAGGTTTACGATATAGACGTGACTTCTTTGCTGTGTCTGAGATTCAGAATTTACGGTATCTATTTCGTAGTTATTTATTACTTTTATGCGTTCATCATTTGTATATTATTGTTAGACAAGCATCGAGTTTTAATTTGTTAACAGAATGTTGAATTTTTGTATGTCGCTAGTTAGAAGTACCTCCATTCTATCGAAAATACATGAAACACATAAATCCGACCATTTCAAATTTTCAATAATTTTACTACCTACTAAAATATCTTTATTTTATATTTAGACCAAGGAATCTTATCCTAAGAGAAATACGCTTTTTATTCACGTAAGATACACAGTCTGTTAATAACGCTGCACAAGAACAGTTTCTCGAATCCCCATTAAGTAAATGAACAAAACACAATAATATAATACAAGTCTGTAGATTCTAACATTTTACCTTCATAATTTACTCAAAAACATCTAAGAATCATTAAAATCGCACTTGCATACAATAGAAGTAATTCTGTTACGAATTCTTTCTGTTATTTATAGTACAAAGCTGTTAAAGGTATGATGGAAGTAGGTTTTCTAATGGCGAATAAGAAAATAATTCTGGGTGAAAAATGGTAACGCATATATAAGGGGCTAAAACTGAATGTAAAGGAAAAGAAATGATGTACCGGCGGCTACAATGTCGGTACTCTGATATTCTTGAATAGGGAGTTCTCTATAAATAACGTCTATTTCACCAGAAACAATAAGATAACACTGAACAATGTGCTGCCTACATGAGAACGTGAGTGAGTGAGTGAGACAGAAAGTCAGCAAATGAGAATTGCAGAAAGTGAACGGTTGATTGAAACGGAATGAGTGATAGGTCGAATGAAGAAACACCGTGAGAGAACGCGCGAGAGAACGAGAAAAAGAGAATCGCGAGACAATTCGGAGACCGCTGTGTACCGTTAGGTCTCGAGCAGCAGAGCTTGACGTTGAAAGTATTGCAATGTGTGCATCGAATGCACCTTCAAATAAAATAAAATCTTCCTCTTGAAGCCAATCTTTATTTTTGCTTAGAAAATATTCTTTTCGTCGGCGACATTTGTATAAAAGATTTCCACACGTGAAAAAAAGTCGCTGAAAGAAACTGTCGTAGTCTATTTGACAGTATCACGTTGCGAACTCGCGCGAATTGATCAGTATCTCAAATGAAGCATACAGCAACAATTAGAATAAAATGAAACGTCCAACCCGCGGGGTCGAAGAGGGTTAATTGGATCGCGTTAACGTGACAGCGGATCGGTAGTCCGATGGAAGGAAGGATAACCGTCCGCGTATTCTCGCGGGGGAGATCGATCGGCATCCGCATCGGTCGCGTGCCGATGAGAGGCGGCGACCACGCCGGGAATAAGAAATTACGTTGTAAGGGTCGGCGCGTGCCAAGTCCAGGCAAAATGCATCGTCGCCGGCGCGGCGGCGTGTACCGTGAATACGCGCGATCATAGCCGGGCAACCGCATCCATATGCATCGGCCGCCCGTAAAGAACAACGGTGGCGAAATTAACCGGGGCCAGGGGGTGGCCCCGCGCTGCGCGTCGAAGAGGATACAAGTGGCTTGCAAATGGGCTAGAAAGTTTCTGCTCGTTTTCACCTGGATACACGGTCCCGTTCCGCCCGGTACACGATCGCGCCCATCCGCGGATACCGCGCAAATATGCGCCCGTAAATTCGCTGACATTATCATTTCGCGGTGGAATTGTTCAAACCGACGCGATGGGGGCGAACGGAAATTGCACGGTGGTGCTCGACTTATTCGACTTCACGATCGGGACGGATCGAGGCCAACTAAGCGATTCGACGCCAATTGAACAAGTGATTTTTCCTTTCGCCTTTTAACCTGTTAAATGTGGCATTTAGTTTCAAAAGTTCTTCATTGTGCAATAAAATCAATAAAATCATACAATGAAGTGTGTACTGGTCAAACGCAGCTCAAATGCATAATGTATTCTAACGAATAGTTAAAGCAAAATGAAGGAGAATTACATGTTTATCTGCAAAAATGGGTAATTGATCGTTGAGAGAGTTAGTGTTATCCTGAGTTTTAAGATGGCGTGCACACTCGTCGAACGCACTCGTCGATATTGAAATATGTGGTTTTAAGGCGATGTCGCCGGGAACTAAAGGGTTAATATTGGATTCTTGAAGGTTTATTTCTAGTTTTTTTTTATTTGAAAGTTTCGGGAACTTTGGATTTTTGTTTTGGTTTTCTTTCAGGTAGAATATTACCGATCTGTATGTAAGGTTTATAGCTTTTGAAGGAATCGGTTTTTTTTTGGTTCAGGTATTTGTTGTTCCAATTGATATTCCTGGGCTTTGTTTGGATTTGTGAAATTCCAATTTTTATAGAATTGGTGTTATTTGTTGGTGATTTCTCTTTGGTACCGTTGAAATAAAGTTTGACTTTTATCGTTGAAATATGCGTTGGAAATAGATAGTCAATTTATATTTGTTAACTGTAATCAGTTAATTTTCATTTACACACTTAATCAGATTTTGTGTTTACGTATATGTTTAGATTACTTTTATAATTCTTCTTGTTACGATACTCATTTGTTGAAATTATAATTTCTAAGTGCTTCACAAATGAATGAATTTTCTGATGAGAAACTTTTACGAATAAATATTATTAGGAATAAAATAATAAATATTAAAATGTTTATTCAATCATAAGATGTATTTTTACATAAGTAATTATAAGAAGTTAATATAACACGTTAATATAAGAAGTACTTTAAACATAATATATGAAGTAGAATATAAGATATTAATATGCAGAAAGTATAAGGTATTAATTATTCAAAAGTTTGACATAATTTCTAATATTCGCGTTTTATGGGGTAAAGAATGTGAAAAATTTCACTTTGTTCTAGTGTTTCAACGTGCAATAATGTTTTACTGTTCTTTCCTTTCATTCATAGATCTTGAACGGTTTTATGGATCATGAGAATTTCTCGTTTAAAATTACCACAACTTAAAGGTCATAATATTTTGTATCCTTGTTAGGTAATTACCTTTTCATGATAAAATTCTCGTTAAAAGGAGCGAAGTTATGTCGACGAATGAGTAAAGTAATTTCAACGGAAACATTAACTAAATATAAATTCATAATTCTAGTTTTATCGTTTGTCTGCTGTTGTAAGTGTTATCTTGAAATTTTTTATGCGTGTCCAAGCATTCGGTTGATGCTTTTTGTCTTAATAAAATTCAATTCTCTTCTCATCAAATAAGTTATACCGAAAGTTTTGAATGGCGGTGAATGTCCGGTATGACCTGGTTTCCGAGTTACAGCCATTTCTGTCTTTCAATAGTTCTTTGGATAAACCGAACCCTTCATTCAGCTGTTCATAATCGATATTTGATATCTTGTGCACGATCTGATGACTATTACGCAATCATCACTTCGAAGCTATTTAATACGTTTTTTAATTATCGAGTAGCTGAAGGGACTTATGGTAAACAAAAGTAAAGAAAAAATATTTCAAATGTTAATCAAAATGTATGACGTACATTCGAAACAGAGAAAAAATACTAAACAGATGTACAATATTAATACTCCACATATTCAGCAAAAATCCCAAAGGATTTCAAAAGACAAAATCTGCAGAGGTCATTTATGCATTTACAAATTGCAATAATCTTCGAAAAATTAGAAATAATAAAATTTTAGAAAATTCTTTACAATTTCAGTTTCTTCTCTATCCACATACATCAGTGCGAACAAAGTTGAATTTGTAGTATGAACCTCCACAATGTAGCAATCACTATGAAGAATCGTTAAACATCTCATTCCGCCTCTATCCGCGTATCAAGTGTTCAACTCAGTGTCTATCGTAGTGCCAATTCTGATTGACTATTGATACAAGCCAAAAAATTTCCATAAATAACCCATCACACGATCCCCAGTTGTAATTCATCTGATCTTGATACAGCTATAGAACAACTGGAATTACAGGTCCTCCAAATGGGACGCATTCGATCACTTCGGCCGGCAAGTGTTATAATACCTTGCGCGATCTAAAATTGCGAAATCTATTCAACGGATGATTGGCTTTTAATGCTAATGCCAGCAACGGTTCCATTAAAAACGGAATAGAAGTCGATGGATCTCGTGCACGCTCGTGCCCAACCGTGTATGTCCTGGGCGGCTGCAGGCAATTTCCATATATTACAATGAGAACAGAGTTTCATAGAATTTACTGAATGGGTGATTACGACGGCGGCGTACGTTAGCTGTTAATTATTCTAATCAGACGTCTCTTCAAGATGAACGGTCACCTTAATTATCCGCTGATGTTTCCATAATTTCTGGTTACACCGAGAAAACGTCGCGCACTCCATCGAGCTATTTGATTACTCCGGCGTCGAGGAATTGCACTCGATATTAACAATCTAATTAACGTCCCGCGTGTTTTAGAGCCGTTTTAAGATATCAAGCATAATAAATGCTCGCATAAATCCTGATACGTATTACCCCGCCCGATAAATTAAGTTTCGGTCTCTCCGCGGCCCGATGTTGCGCGCGAACCTGGATTTTATCATCTTCATGGTGAAATAAGTGATTTACGGGAACGATCTCTGCATTTATCAACCGAAATAAGAGGCAATAAATTCAACTGATTCGTATCTGTTTCATTTCTCGCTGGCCATTTTTAGCGGAATAGCATTCCCGCTTCAGATTTCTATAAATACTTCATTAGAAACCTCAATTTGCGCGAATATCATTCATTTTCGCGTTATACAGACGCGATCGTTAATCTTCCTAGATTTCTCTATGAGCATGAAAATTGTCTATTACAGCCAATATTGCATATTCATGAAACTAATTTTCGCAGGTGGAACTGAATTGGTTCTGTCATATCACTTCTGAAATGTTTTAAATATTTTACTAAAAACATCCGTACGTAAAGGAATCGTTTTGACGTATGATCTTTTCTGGATCACACTCAGAAGAATTATTCTATTAGAAAGAATTTCCCAGTAGAAAAATGTAGTTCATTTATGTAAAGGGTTGAAATGTAATGCGCGAAGGGTACGCCTGCGATACAGTATTTTTTTCAAGTTGCCTTGTATTAGCTTCGGATTAAAAATGTTTTTTACGTCAAAGAGAGGAAGACGAAGTACTGGGATGAAATTTCTACTTAACAACGGTGGTTATAAGCGAAACAATATCGCGAGTGTGCCGAGCGCACCGTTAGTTGCGGTAACATTCTAGAGTTCAGACGCAACACTTCCATCCGCTGTGCCCAGAGAAGAAGCTATTGCAGTGTTACCTTTGCAATTGTAATCAGTATTTTTCGTCGTTTTGCGACCCCCGGCAATCCACGAGGATCATAGCCAACAGCAGTTCGTTCGAGTACTGGCGGCTCGTCTAATTTGTTTCGGTCACGAATCGTCGTAAAAGAGACCAATATTCTTCCGCCGAGGTTGTAAATCCTACGCTGCAAGACATTTGCTTACTATTTTTACGATCAACACGCACAATCATCAACCGAAATAGAGTATCAACTGCTTTTATGAATTTCTGGATTCCTGAAAACTTGGCCAGCTCGCGGTTCATCGTTAACACAGGAGATTGTCGCGTTGCTGTTATTTATTTTGATATTATACTGGCCACGCCTGACACGTTAAAGAAATAAATTCTCATTGCTGAAGTTACTAGCCAATAAAATCTTTATTACGAAAATTTATAACCGTTATATATTTTCTTATCGTGAATTTTGAAGATTATTTAATATTATGAAATTTATTTTTAAAGACTCGTGGAGGATTCATGGGACAATACAGTTAGTAAACAATGTGCATGAAAATTCATGAATGCCGGGTAAATCTATACAAGCAAAGACATATGCACAAAATGGGTCAGGAAATGAAAATACTTTGTATTTTTAGTGTTTACTGAACAATATTTGATCTAAGTAGAAAATGATGTTCAACATAGAATCGCAGCAAAGACTTTCTTTAGTGAGAATAAAATACTGCCTTCGAATTTTTAACCTCTGCACCTGACATAAACATAGAAGTTTCCCTTTAAAAAATGCTTAATGACAACGCAGTTTCCAGCATCACGCTAACGAAAGACATCAAAATCAAAATATCGAATGCCAATCTCAAAACACAATCAGCAATCAATAATCTTTTCTAACATTCTACCCTACGGAAACAATATATTTTCAACATTGTCTAACCGACGAACACAGTAAGTCCCTTCCATGAAAATCCGAAAATAACTGAGATAAACTTTACGACACAATCCCCGACAGACGTCCGCCCTCAATCTACTGCTCGCAAGGAAATCGAATCACTTGAATGTTATCGTACAAAGATCTATTTCTTAGATCGCGCGGTGGACAAAGGAGCTGGCTACGTTCGCTAGACGCTCCAGTACACGTCTAAAGATCAATAATTGAATTCTTGCGTCTGTAGCTGTCCGCGCGGAGAGATCGCCGCGTCGAGCAACACAATCGGATAAGATTAAAGACTCTAACGAGCACTGATTCGCTAATTATCCAGGCAAAGGGGTACGTTAAAGGCAATCGTGCCGGAAAAAGGATTACATCCGCGAGGCGAGGCACAAAGCCCGTCGGATTCGCGAGCCGTGATCAAACGCAACGTTCCTCCCCCCCCCCCCCTCCGCCGACCCCTTTTCTTCCTCCGCGGCGTGTATTATCTGAAGGGGTGAGCCTTTTTTGCGCCAAATGGCACGCGGCCCGCGGTACAGAAATCGCAACGTTGAAATACGCGCTCCGGAAAGCTCCGCGCGGAGGGAGACGCTGAAAACGCGTCTGGAAACAGCGATCGTGGCCGAGTGAATGAGCGCCCGTTGAATGCGCCCCGCCGATACACAACGGAGATAAAAGGCTTGTCGGATCCGCTGAACGAAAAGTCATCGTGCTCGAGGCGTTTCCGACCGACCTCTCCGAGCGTCGCTGACCGCGAAACGTTCTCCGTTTCGACGGAAAGGTGAAAACGCGCGCGCGCTCGCGCTCGTAAGCACCTGTCGCGAATACTAATGCTTTCACTGGCGAATCAATATATCCGTTAACCCTTTGCACTCGATTTATTTTCAATATTGCTGGGTGTAAACTTGTATTTACTTTCAGGGAAATGAATTAAAGTAACCTGCAGCGGTACAATTCTACGTTTTATGTTTATTTTATATATTATTATAATAAGATTTAATTTTTATGATCTCTTAAAGTGTGCTACTTTTTCAAACAATTTCCAACGTTCTATGACAAATTTGTGTTTTCATCTGCAGCATTACATACGAGTGCAAAGGGTTAACACTAACTGTACCGGCACTTTTTGAACGTTTTAAGCCTTTGTACTGTTGTTTCTCTTACAATTATGCAGAACTATTTTATTGTTCATAATTCAGTAGGATAAGAAAGATTTCATGTTT
Source organism: Nomia melanderi (assembly GCF_051020985.1). Classification (NCBI taxonomy): domain Eukaryota; kingdom Metazoa; phylum Arthropoda; class Insecta; order Hymenoptera; family Halictidae; genus Nomia; species Nomia melanderi. The sequence goes on along the minus strand of NC_135004.1, from coordinate 9,655,220 downwards.
ATTGTGAAGTAGTTCGATTGATAATAGAAAAGAGATGTTTAATTTGGACTTGAAATGATTAAATAACATTTGTATTTGGATGGTTCTGTTTGAAATATTTGGTTCGAGTGTAAGAGAGAGTTGAATGACAAGGATGAAGTAAGTAAATTGTATTCTTCAAATAGAAGAGGAGCAGTGTGTCTGATTACTATATAGGTTATATGTAATAAAATATCTTATATATATAGAATAATGAAGATTAAATATTATGTTCGAAAGTTAGGAGTATGCATCGCTGTATCGATATAAGGGGTGGGTCACTTAAACGGGAGCACCTAAATCTTCGTTATTTATGATCGCATAAAAGACTTTCCCCGATCAAGAACATTATTTTAATGGGCGCAGATAACAATAAAATAAGTCGTTTCAAGGACATTTTCCTGAGATTTCATGCTTACGGATGTTTTTGAAACTTACGCCGTAAATTTTAATGCAATCGATGCAGCTTGCTGTTCTATGCAGAAAATTATTAAGCTCTCCATATTTAACGGTCGTTAGTTTCACTAATTAAATATTAGCTATTATTAACTTTCTAACATTAACACGCGTGACGAAATTACCGAGGATTTTAGTCAAAATTACCCAAACAGGAGAACTCGCTACTGAAATATCCAACGACAACAAACTTCCAGAAACATCGTCGATTCGCGTGTTCCGAGGCTCCTAAATCGAGTTAAAAATAGATAATGACACGCGTAATCGCAAATAAACACTACACCCGTCAACATACAGTCCCTTGGTCCACATACCCGACATACAACCGAAGCTGTGAATCTCTCGCACCGGTTTCCCCGTCTCGCCAGCTGTACGCCGTAAACGCGTCCACGCTCGCCGAAGGGAAACACTTTAAACTCATAAATTCGTTGCCGCCCAATTACCCAAAACTCCCTCTCTGTCTTTCTCGCGCGTACGAGTGTTTAAACCTGGTTCGAGACCCACTCGAAGATCACCGCGAAAGTGTCGAACAGTCCCCGTCCGCTGCCAGTCGACCCCGCGATCCAGAAAATGGCTTCTGCGATCGGATGGGCAACGATGAATGCTCCCCAAGCCCCCTGAGCTCTTTCACCCTCTCCCCTTTCCTTTTCTTCTTTTCTCTCCACTAGACCGCGGAGCTTGAAGTTCTATTGCGGTCGCGTTTGTAGGCGTGCGGATGAAAAAAAGAAGAAGTAAGAGTAAGTATGACGTGAATAACCGAGCGAGAGGAACAGAGAATGAAACTGAGAGGGAGAGCGTGAAAGAGACAAAATGTGCAGGGAGACGGAGAGAAAAACAGAGAGGGTGAGACAGAGAGAGCAAAACATAGCAAAAGAGGGAAACATGCTCAGAAAGAAAATGGTATAGCAAAAAACAGTGTGAGATAACAGAACAAGAGAAACAGAAAAGAGAGAAATACTGGAAAAAAGAGACAGTAAGGAATAGAATGAAAAAGAGAACAATACTGAGAAAGAAAACGGGGAGTAAGAAATAGAATGAAGCAGAGAGTGATGTTAAGAAAGAAAAAGAGAGAGCAAGAAATAGAGTGATAGAATGTTACTGAGAAAGGAAAAGAGGGAGCTGAAAATTTAGTGGAAGAAAGAAAGATACTGATAAAAAATGAGAGGACAAGAGAATGGCAGCAGATTGCGGGTGACGCAGTCTTCCGGTGGATTCATTCCTAGAGCAAGAGAAGTAACATTGAAAAAGAGGATAGAAACGCCGGGACAGTGGGAAAGAGAAGGAAGAAATGTAAAACGCAGCGCAAGAAGCGTGCCGGGCATTGGTGGCAGGACGGGGTAGAGGTAGCAGGGGAAGAATCGAGGAGGGTGCTGCCACAAAGTAGGCGCAGCACTTTATCGTCGACTATATAAAGGCTGAGACACTCTCTTGCGCGTGCTCCTCTTCTTCCATCCCGGGTCCCGTCTTCTCTTCTTCCCTCCCTCCTCGCTTGCCACCTTTTTTCTCCCTTCCCTCCCCTCCCTTCCAACGTTTCACTGTTTGTAGCTTTATCTCTCCCCTTGCTCCGGCCGAGCGTCTCCCTCTCTTTTTTCAACCCCTCCCTCGGAGAGGTCTGGTTTTATTTCCGCCTACCTGCTAGTCGTTCTCTCGCCTTTCTTCCTTCTTATAACCCATTTTCTTCCCCTTTCTGCACCTTACAATTGTCCTCGGTTTACTTCCACCCCTCCACCCTCTGCACCCTTCCTCGCTGACGACTTTTTATTCGTAGATTGTCCCCCACTTGAGCCCATCCCTTCTTTCTTCCTGGCATTCTTTCTTTTTCTGTCGCGTTTCATAGAGATTCTTCTAGTTGCCTTCCCCATTTTTTCTCTGACGGTGTCCTCTTCGCGACGTCGGGACACCTTCTGTTTCCTCGTTTCTGTACCTTTATCGAACGCCCGTGACAAATTCCTTCTCCATTGAGACCAGACGCGCCGATACACCCACGCACCGCGGGCGAAAGGAGCGCAGCGATTAATTTCCACGAGATATTTCTGCGATTTCGTTCGTTGTTCGGGTTCCGTGGAGTTTGAAAATTCAATCTCCGTGTGTTTCTTTGAGAAATGATCTGGGAAAAGTAATTTTTGATGGATGGAATAAAAGTTCAAATATTGTAACGAGGAAGGTGAATAATCCATGATCGAGTATGATCATATAATTAATAGTATATAATCTAGAAGCAATTTTCGTAGGCATTGAAATTGCTAAAACATTGATTATTTTCTGCTTGTATCCTGAAATTTCTAGTTTTTACTGTGACATTAATCGTATACGAACATTTTGCACGCTGTAAAAGTTCTAAAAGATATAATTATGTGCATCTAAAATAAATCTGGTCTGAAGTTTTGATTACTGAATGAAAAATACCACGTTGCATCGATTAGATAACGACTTCTGTGAAACGTCCGGTTCAGGTATCCTCCTTTCGCTGCGCGTCTGTGGCATAAATCTGAGCGCGTGGGTGTATCAGCGTAACAGGGATCGTGTATATACTATCTATAGGTGAAATTCATTCATGGGTTCCAGATAGCGTCTGTCGCGATTACGGCTCCGACAGCGAGCAATAACACGGCAAGTCGGCGATGAGGCGTTTCATTAAGATGGCAAAAAGTCTTGCCATTTTATTTATTAATCGTCGTTTGATTATTAAATTTTATATTTATTATATTATAAAGTACGAATAAATATTACTAACAAGTATACTAAAACACAATAGAAAGTTCCCAAACAGAATACGAATAAACACAGTTCAATGAAGCTTACTTTAACGAAATGAAATTGTCCATTAATCTTCATTTAGAAATGGCACGAAACTTTTTGCTTAACCTAATATGATAAATATGTTAATATTCATTGTAAGTAACTCTTATAAAAGTCCTAAATTTCTGTTTATCCCTATTTTAAGTACCGTCTTCATATAAATTTTCGTATCAATCCTTATTTTCATACTTATCCATGTATTACAATATAAGCACCATATTGAAAAATAAAACGACAAGAGCTTTCGATCATTTTATAATAATAATATTATATTTATTTTCGAGTACATTTCTTCAAGCTTTTCTGATGGCCTATAGGTTGCCCCTTTTCTTCATTTGACCCCTTCCCGGCGCAGGAATAAAGCCGCCATAGTTGAAAATTCAGAGACGTTCCTCCCCCATGATCGTAGTAGAACGAACTTTCCGACTTTGTTCCTCGATCAGGACGTTATACAGTCGCCCGTCGATCGTTATCGTCGGAAGTAATCGCGGCTCACCGGTAGAATCGCTGAAACGGGAGATGGGTGGTTTTATCGGGGAGCATTATCGTACGAGAAGCGAGAGGGAAGCGCGGTGACGAGCCGCGGGTCGCGAGAGCGGGTCTCTCCGATGCGAGGAATTGGAAATTTTGTCTAGATCATTTAACACGATTCACTGGGACCGACTTCTTGGTATAGGAACAGTGAGCAGCGCTTTTTGGCAATTTCTGTTGACTGTGATTGATGTAACGACGTCGATATTCATTTTCCTGTTTCCTCGACTCTCTAATTTCGATCATATCGTGTTTCGTGTTTGCTTGACAATAAAGTAATATAGTATCCATTCACGCAGTGTTTGTATTTTTAGATTAATTAGGTAGAAATTGTTTTTTGGTAATTACAGTTACGTGTATTTATATAAGCGAGTATTTAACTTTATTAATAGTGTGGAGTTATTCTTTGTGAAAATTGCAATCAAGGTTTCTTCAAAATTTTGAATTGGTTCTTGTGATTTTAGATATATGATGAAGATGTGTAGAAAATTTCTTATATTATTTGTATTATGTGATCTTTTGATCATTCTTTTAACGTAATTTATATTAAACCCTTTTATTCGTAAAAAGAAATTTAAGTGAAATAGCACATCTAATTTTGAGACAGTAAAATATTAACTCCTGGGTGATGAATTATATGCAGTCCATTATATGGAAATTTTAGGATAGTCGCTACAGACGTACGTGTACAGAATCATATGAATATGTTAATAAATAAGAGTCTCATACGAAAGTTACTATAGAAACATGTAAATTAGTACAAGTCAGAGAACGCGGTTAGATATATCGCTATCTTGATTTCTAAAGAAAATTTCTTTTATATATAAAGGTTTTTATTTAATTAATTTTTGTTTACATTTTTACCTGAAAATTTACTGTTTACCAGATTGTATAATTCACTCTGCTGAACGCGCTACTAAATCCTCTACAGCAGGTGTGTATTACGCTGTAACGTGGTATAACGTGTTTAGCGCATACTGACTCATAAATTTCATCACGTAAGAGCAAACGTACGTGTTTACGCGGATTTTATGCACACGGAGTCATTTACGACAACAAAATCGGTCAAAGACAGGAGTAAGATAGCAGCTCGTGCTATTAATTATTATTCTAACGAACACATGATGAAATCTATGCCTATAACACACAAGATATATTGCAATTAATAATATAGTGCTGGAGTATCTAATGTTGCTTGCGGATATAAATCAGAAATGTTGAATAAAATTATATTTCTTACTGAGCTTTCTTCATTCATTTATCAATAAAGTTTTAACTGTAATAGATAAAATACATTTATTAGGAAAAAATTAATAGTATAATTTGGTTACAATAGAATGGACTACATATAGTATGTTACCATGATCAAGGTCAATGCATCTGCAACTAATGTATCTGTCTATTACTCACCATATTGGTCTCCCCTGTCTATTACCAGCATGGTGAGTAATAGACAGATGCAATAGACAGGCATATTTGGAAGTGCACGTGACCCGTAAATATTCTCATTCAGTTTCCATCAAGATTGAACATCGTACGGCAAAATTGTGTTTTGCATATTTTATTTATTCCTGTGCACAGATCCACTGTCCAATAAATTTTGTAATTAATTATGGAATTACTACACTTTATGTATCACACATACACCAACATACTGATTTTTTTATGAATTTTATACAGGTAGATAAAGCTTTCATGAACTATACGATAACAAAGCATTATATTTTTCATATTACTGTACACAGGGTTAATCCTTTGGACTCCAGAAATATTTCACTAGAAATATTCAAAATTTTCTAATGAGATACAAACGACATTTTCTAAAATCGACTTAACCAGAAATCGCACTTAAATTGAGGAACAAAACTATTTCATTTGAATATTTCACATATTGACACGAACTTTAATATGAAATACTAAACTTTACAATTTTACTGTGTCAAATCAATTGGCGACTGAGAGGCGCCCCTGGAGTGCAAAGGGTTTATTTCACTCTCTCATTAATAAAAAGAACCTTTATATATTATTTATAATTTGTATTTCAATTATTAGAAGTTAACACCATTCCCTTATTTACCCATTTATCCATCCACCCTTCAAACACGCCAACAACTCTCCGTCAAGGAACCCTTTACACCCCGTTCACTCGGAGCAAGTTAAAACCGACCCCAATCCGTAGAATAAGTTACTCCAAGATCGTTAGAAACGTTGAACAATTAATGGTTCGACTCGGTTAACATGTCTGTTCGGTTTGTCTGTTACAGGCGAGGTGGTTGGCCAGCGGTTCCTGGGAAACGACAGCCACGTGGAGCACTTCAAGCTCCTGGAGCGCGCGACCACTTCCATCCTGATTGGCGCCAGGTAATTGTTACGTGATTCGATTCTTTCTCGGCTGCTGGGAACGAGGAAACGCGTGGGGTGGTGAGGGGCGAAACTATTGGTCGAAAGGGGGGCGGAGAGCCTCTGGGAGGGGTCACCAGATGGTCATCGGTTAGATTCCAGTCGGTTCGATCGCGAGGCACCAAGTTTCCGGCGAGTCACTCCCTTGATTACGCGGCACGGGGCCCGATGACGCGATATCGCCGGCTATGAGGCTGCCTGCAGCCCCTTATGACGTGTCCTCTTTAATTTTACATGAGTCGTGCTCCCCCAGATCGATCGGCCAGACCAGCCACCGGGGGTATTTGATATGGAATAAATTGGTTTCAATTACTGGAGACTGAGGAACGAGAAAGGAAAAACGTCTCCGCCACCCCCGACCCTCCAACCCCCTTAGCTACTGTTGTAGTCACCGTAACATTAGCGTTTTATTGCGACCGTGCTTTTCTTTCGACTTCCTCGTCTCGACTCCTTCTGCAAATATAATTTTGTACGGTATATTTTCGTGGGGGGACGGGGGATGAGCGAATGGAATCGGAGGGTCCTCGGGAAACGCATGACGCAAAGCAAACGGCTAAGTGTTTGGTTAATACGGCGAAGTGACTGTTGAGTTGAATTTTTTGTTGTCGCGAATGCGATACGATTGCGTTAAAGTTTGATGGGCCGACTGCGGAATAAATTCACGTGGAAATCTTACGGTATCGGAGTAGGTACTTTATTTAATGAGACGGGGACTGGGGCTGGTACTTGTTATGATGATTGGACTGCGGACTTCTTCAACATGACATTTTCTTGGTATGATTTGTTCTGTTAATTGTCATTTAGTGAAATAATTATGATGTTGAATTTTATTATGTTGTACATATTGAATGATACTGAACGTAATTGTATTTTATGTTTTATGTTTTTTGAACTTGTAATTGTTATAAATACACACAAGTCAGCAGTCCACAGCCTAGTGGTGATTATTCTGTCGTTCTTCTTGGAAAAGTTCATTTTTCAAATTCAATTCAATATTATATTCAAAGGAATGAATATGATATTGTCAAAAAACTGGCACCCATAAGTACCTGTATCTAATAATATCTAAACAATACATGAAGATAAATTTCTTCCACTGTTTTCTTTTTTCGTTTACAATTAACGTAAATATTGATACATTAGTAATTACGTATTATCTTCATTTATTTTTAGCATTTTTTTAATACTTATATTCGTTCTGGCCGATAATGTCTCAAATTTCTAAAGATGAGTGATTCCACAGAAATGGAATTCACTGTCCATCGCACTGGGAAAAAGCCATCAGTAACGGTGGGAATTATATTGCTCAGTAAATATTAATAAATATATTAAAAAAGTATTATTATGTCGTGTAATATGAAATATAGCATTTTGCTTATACGACCTAATATTTTCTTTTAATTCAAAAACATGCTTTTCGGTAGTCCTAATATTTACATTCAGATCCGTGGGGACCGCCATGGCCCCATGGGAGATTCTGGTAGCGGTCCCTGGAGACCGCCATAGCAGTTAACGTGTTAAACGTCGCGCGCATGAATTTCTGTAACCAACCGTTGGCTGTTCCGTAAATGCAAATGTTTAGAATAAATGCAGATATTATACATTAACGTGTCCCTCGAACGTACAATCTTTTCCTGGCAGGAAGTAAACTCAGGAAATGTAAATCTCCCAGGGGAGAAAAAATCGTAAATTCTAAATCGTTGCACGGAGAGAACACGAACTGGATTCCAGTTGACTGTGGTTTATGTTTTCGAATTCCGTCCGTGACACATTTCGTTGTGATAGTGGATCGTATTTCGTGCCTTTGAACACCTTCCCGACGCTTTTCGCACGACATGTTCACTTTAAAGGCGGAAGTCCCGCGAACTCTGTAAGCGGAGTTTCGAATCAAGAAACGATGCTCGTACACAGTTCTTCGGGATTATATTTTCAACCCCTGAATTTCACAAGTATGACATAGAGTTGTTCTTAACCCTTTGCACTGGACGAATTTTCTCATTATAAATGTGTATTACTTTCTAATTAAGTAAGAATAATGTTTACAAAGGTAACGTAAAGAACAATCGTACATAAATTAAGGAATACAATTATTTTACTTCAAGGTTTCGTATATTAACCCCTTGCCCTACGATTTCTATCATAACTGCGCTCGTTAGGATAATTTTGTTCTTAATAATTTACGAAAAAACAAAGAAAAATTCTTGAATCATTTGTATACACCTTTACTTCAAGAAAATGGACGCAGTTATTCTTTGTTTCACTTTTTACTTGTACGTAGATCTGAGCATAAATGCTGTATTTAGAAAAGAAAAACTGAGATAAATGAAACAGAACGAGATACAGGTATGTTTCCTAACAAATATTGTTGATTATGTGGACGAAAAACTAAATCTAGCTTAAATATTGTTCTCCTCTTGGCCAGTTAACTGCGTTTGACGAGTATACACGTCATTTTAAAGCTTGAAATGATACTAATTCTTTCATCGATGAATTCTTTATTTTTTCAGATAAACATGCAACTCCTCTTTGTTTTGCTTTGGTTTTTCATTAAAATATATCTCAGGTGCATCCGCCCTGCGCTTGACGAGTGCACATTTCATATTTCGATTTTACTGCGCGAAAAACGAGAGGCTTTTCATATTAAATTCCACAGTTAACAGGTTAATTTATTTCCGTTAAAACGTTCCATACTATAATACATAGGTCACCGTCGACGAAGTATTATAGCAAGTACCTACTACTCCATTTATTGAGGGTAAATTTTGCTGAACCACCGATTTATCGAATTTGCTATGGAAATGCTCTTAAAGACTTATTATCAGGAATATCGTAATAAAGCGGATCTTGCATTATATGAATATACTACTTCAATAAGTTTGTTCGCTAATATCTGGCTGGTTTGTAATTCCAGTAGCGGGAGTCATGCGCTCAATTTATCATTTACCAATTGCAAGATGAGAGCAAAAACCAAGGGAGTCCTTATAAATTCTGCTTATTAAATGCCGAGACAATAGATGCTAATAAACTTACAAATTTTAGATTTCCATATTTCTAAAGAACAAAATGTAACACTAACATAGAAGCTGGTTCATAGTAGTATTGTACTTTAATTACATTAATTTTTTTTTTCGATATATTATTTTGTAATTCATAAAGTTTAAATTGTTCTCAATATTTCCGTGAAATATCATTTAGAATATATAAAACAATTAAGAAATATTATTAAGGGATCTGAATATCTTTATCTTAATGTACACGCTACAAGTGTATGTATCTATTATTAATCTATTTAAGATTCAATCTAAGAAAGAAAGAATTCAGCTATTTAAATTCACATCGATTTTTATATTGTCCGATCAATTGGTTTTTCAATTTTTGTCTTTTCTCCTGTTTATATTTCCTATATCTTATATCCCACGGTACCACGTGATACCAATGAAAATCGTTCTACATTTCTATTCGATAATTTCACCCATTACGATAGAACCTTGTTTAACGTGTTAATATTGGGCACAATTCTGGAATTGATATTTACAATCGCGGATGGCTCCGTGGTTAAAGTAAACCGCGGTTAGCAATCTGTAGTTATTACCAAGCTAGGTAGTTGCTTGGCTAACCAATGTAATTCTAATAGTAAGCTCAACGCTTTCGCCAACTTGATTATCGTGAACCAATGTCTCGAATGTGGCTCAAGAGTCGAGATATTTTGAGCAGGAATTATCCTTCAGCTTTCATGAATAATTAACCCTTTGCTAAAGGCAATCTCCGATTTAAACGCGTAACAGACTTCTTACGCAAAATTAAATTATACATTGAATTTACATATCATTGGATTAAATATCGCAGATAGAGCAAAGTCGACTACGTTTTTTCTTTAAATATTAAATTATATATTCCACGTGATAATTGGGACTTTCTAATCTGTAAATATTTAAGAATTTAATGAGACGATTCGTACGCGAAGGATTAAAAAGTTATCAGTACTGAATATTCTTAAGAAAATGTTTTCGAAATTTTGTTTGCTTGGAATTAACATGATTCTCGAACTGTGTGTTTTTGGAAGAATAATTTAGTCCAGCGTAAAATGAATTACGTGTGACCCGTGGAAAAATTGAATTTTTATTATATTTAATACCTACGCTAATTTTGGACAGAAGAATTTCCATTAGCTGCGAAGAGAAATTCTATTTTTGTAAATTACTAAAATCGATTGCAAATTAATTTTTATTCGGGTACCGTGTCAGTTAACTGTAAGTGCACTTAACTGAACCATAATCTGATGCCATTGATAGAGGTGAATGGAGAAATTTAAATTTGATATTCTTAATAAGAAAGTTTACCTCGGAGGATATTCTCCTGCAATTTAGACTTACTTTTTATTGATATTTCAGACGTTGAAGATATCTGCAATGCACGTTTTAGTAAGATGTTCAAATAAAAAGTTTCAATGCATTTGATATAATGCAATAAAATTTGTCCATTCCCAATCTAGATTTTTATTTATCTAAGACATGCAAAATAAAACTAATTCAATGAAATATTATTAATACAATTCATAGGAGGTTATTTTACATGAAAAAAAACACGAAAAAAGTTGATGAATATAAGAATAAAATGTTTTCGTTTGAAATATCGTTCCGGTGGAAATCCAGTTTGAAAATTTGTCGCGCGCACCTGGATTTAAATAACTGTCGGCGAAGCATGTTCAAATTTTCGACGTTTTCGAAAATAAAGCCTCAAATAAAAAATGTTGTAATACACTTTTTAGCTTATTGTTGCATGTGACATAACGTCGATTGTACAATCCGTTTTCAAACAGAAGTTAGGCAAAAGCATGTGTACTTGACAGGTATTCACCTTTGATTTTTTAAAAACGAGATTTTAAATGGACAATTTGATTCCACAGTTTTTAGCTATTTTTTAAGGTGAAATCACCCTCCTTAACACAGAACATATATACTAATATCTACCCAAACAGAATAATTTGAAGCATAATATATCAATTAATAATTCACACTGTTCCTTCCACCAAAAAGAACATTCAATTCGTTACTTCGTAGTTCATCACAGTGAAAATGAATATCGTAAAAATGCTTTTTAATATCTATTTCTTCACGTAACATTTCATGATTCTCTCGAGCCATGGGTCACAGGGCATTATGCCTACTTTGTGAGAACTTTGATCGCACTGTTTATCGAAACATCGTTCACGAGGGGGAGAATCCTGATTGCATTCAATGGATTTCCTTTCTCATGAAAACTTGTATTGCCGGGTTGTCGCATGGTTCGCAGACCGCGTCATCATTGTCGTTGCTTATCTCCGCGGCAACATTTTCGCGAGATCAGTGGGAGAGAAACTAATTATTGCGCGGTCGAAGGGAAAAGAGAACGACAGAAAAGAGAAACTTTATTTCGTGCCGATATCAATTGCACTGTAACGGCCATCACAAATTCTTTACACGGAATCGCAAAAAGTGGTCCAACACAGGGGAAAAATATTTCTCATCTTTTTTTATGTCAACGCCAGCGCGGGATAACGTATCGCCGACAAAGGAACTATTTTATCTTTGATAGCCACGCAATGGTTCCGCCGTTGGAAAATAAAGTCATGAAATGAATATTAAAATAACGGGCCCGTGAAAATTTACATTAACTACACAATAGACATTGCGATCGATTGTCGGCTATCGATGCGTGATATTGTTACAGTTAATGGATTAGTTAGTCCATAATAGACTGCACTTTTTCAAAGGATAATACACATCGATAACCAAATTCTCCTGTGTGCGCTGTGGAACAGCGAAATTCTTTATGACTATATTCATTATAAAATATCATTTAATATATTACCCTTTTCATGTATATATTATCTTTCACAATTTTTTCTATTGATTTTAGTCTGATGAATCTTACTTTGTAGGGGGGATTAAATGCCTTTTTTAATACCGTTCAACGACCACGTTAAATTTTGTTATTTCTGTTATACTGAGTATCGAGTCTGATATATTTGGAAATTTGAAATCATTATTCGAATACTTTTGTCGTTATCATTCTGTCCAATATGGACTATCGTTGATAATTTCCTATGTCCCCTAAATTTCTTTTAGACCTTTAGTCAAATTAAAATGTCTACGAAATAAATGAATTTACTTACATTAAGTATATTTTCAAATTAAACGACCTGAACTCACCGTCTCATATTTAATCAACATTAAAGTCTTTATTAAACGTTTCATCTCCCAATACAAAAAGCACAAATTACTCTGGTTAATAATCTTCCGAATATGACTTCCAAAATGAAAAATACTAATAATAACGATAATATAAAGTTCCTAATGAGTGCTGATGATCATTTAATCTGTCCCATCCTTAATTAACGATATACGATAAAAAACCAAATATATTTCATGTCTCGGGGCTGTTTCCTTGTAAAAGATTAAATCTGACACAAAATGCAATCGCACGTCGCGTTGGTGATTATTTAGCACTTTTTCATTGTGAACTGTAGCGGTAATGAGAAATTCGTTAATTAGATGAGCGAAGAATATTATCGCGCGGCTTTGTCACGATTAAACGAAGTAATTGCGTAAGGGAGTGCGCGTAAATGAAGTTTCTAAGTTACGCTACATGTGACGTATTAAAGGCGATATGTCGGCAGGGGCTTAATAACCGCGTTAACTTAATACTAAACTTAATTAATTTAGTACGGAACTTATTATCGAATATATGCAGTAGGTAGTAATATACTTATACCTTACGCGTGCCTCGCAGAAAACTCACGAGTACGCGATAATATTCCATAGTTCGACTCATTAGGATATTGGATTCAATATTAATTTTAGCGTGAATAACGAATATGATCAATACTCGCGCGACGGTGAATAAATCATTTCAATATCAGGTTTCACGTTAAAATCCATTATCGAATTACATCCACGATTAGACCGTGGATCCTTCTGCGGATATAGATTTTTATGCAGCAACCGTGAATTTGAAATCGAAAGAAAATTTTGTTGCTTTATTAAAGATCTCGTTATATTCTAGTGACAGTTATAGTCCCGTCAATCTTTATTAAACGTCTTCTCGTGGAAGTTGTTTTTCCCAACCTCACCAACTTAAATATTTCATTTGACTTCTAATTATAGAAAAATTACTATTTTGCCAGATTTGGCTTGATTATCGAGACATTAACAGAAAACGAAAGTGATTATCTATTGGTTAATATTGTACGTTCTGTCCGTCCTCATAACATGGAATCATCCTCTGATTTCTTCTTACTAGAAAGAAAAGAATAATAAAGACATGTCACCGCACTAGGTAGCATTATTTATAATACAGAAATATTATCAAATATTCATCGTTTAATTGAGTGAACGCGTTAAACGCGTTAAACGTGTTAAAATATACCCTGGATGCAATCGCCCTGTATTTAACGAGTGCACACTTTATTTTTTCATTTCATTAAACGCAAAACGAGAGATTTTTCAAACTGTATCCCACGGTTAATAGGATACTAGGTGTGTATTTAATCTTGAATGGGTTAATCCGGATCCTGTGCCAATACCTACCCTCAATGCCTACGCAAACACGCTGAAATAATTCGCGGGGTAGGGGGCAGGTAGATGCGGACAGATTACAAGGAAGGATTTACGGGTGCAAGACTTAACGTTCTCGTTTCGTTCTTTTTTTTCAGGAACGCCATTTACAACATAAGTCTGCACGACCTATCGGAGATCGTCGACCAGGTGAGTGGAGAACGCTGAGCACACACTCACACATACACACAAAAGGGTTTCGTTGCACGTTGGTTATCTGAACGCTCGATAAAGAATGATTGAGCGATCTAGATTACGTTATTCCGTTCGAATCCGCGGGCGCCGGTGGTGTTTTAAAAAACAACGGCCGGTTATCTGGAATCGGGAAAATTCTGCCGCGAGTCAGTTCCCGATTTTATCGCGGAAATGTTGCGAGTGTTTTTAATTCGAGGGAAGAAATATAGCCAGCGTGTAACGACGCTGGGAATAAAACGTTCCCGGGAATGATATTCATTTGCCGTGTGTATATTATTAACAGCGCACGGGACAAAATAATAAAACGATCCACCATCGATAGCGATAAATTAAATTCAATCGCGGGGGTGGCGACCAAACGGGACTCCGGCTCCTGTTCCTTCGGTTCCTTTGCTTCGATGCGCTTTTTCATTGGTTCGATTGTTTCGTTTTATGATGGAGCCGAATCAATTAGTAAACAGGCCGTGGATGTTCATGCAAATTTTAATTCCCCTTAATTGATTTACGAACGTCGCTCTCCCCGGGACGAACATTTATTTCTTCTAATTGAGAACCTATCGTTTCGCCATGGATCGATGATTTGTATAAGAAATTGTGAAATATATGTCCGAAATGTTTCTGTTATCGAAGCGTAATGAAAGAAAAATTGATTATTTAAGAACAAGTTTAGTACTGTGGTATGAAAATTGGGGAATCTAGTGTATCGTTTATTTCAGAATTTTGTTGGGTATTATCGTTGATGGTAAACAGGAGAATTTTAATTTGAAGAAATAGCTTTTTATTTGACAAAGAGCGACGCTTGTAAATTAGTTAATAATAGGATTGCCGTGTTCGATAAAATGGGTTTCAATTTTCTTATTTTAATTATTGAAATATTAAAAGCGTTAAATATCCGAAATGATTTTAAAAGTTTTATTTGAACATTATAATGAATATACAAAGGAACGAAAAAATATTTTGTTACAATTTTTTAAGGATTACGTGTTAATCGTGTTAACCGCTCGGAGGTTCTAGTGTTAAGGAGAATTAAGGCTATTGAGCTTTGTATCAACGTCAGCGGATACAACGTAAATAACGTGTAAAATGAAATACGAAACGATAATGTAATGTATAACTGTGAAATAGATTTATTGTATGGTAATAGTGGATCATTTATTATTGATTCATTTAATACCAAGCCGTAAATGTTCGTCGTGGCATCAGAAACGTGAAAACGTTGGAAGGATTCGATGGTACCCAGTAAAAGTGTTAAAAGTAGAAATGTCAGCTTCTATGGACAAATCTAACACGGGCCAAATGGAAGGGTGAATAGATTTGCATGATAATAGATGGTTCTCGAGCTTTATGTGTAATCCACGTTTCTCGAATCTCTTCGCAAACAGTGAGAAACTATCGATCGACTTTTACGACTGGCCGCGATTCTTAAGCCAGAAAGTATTTACTTGAATCACTCAATAAGTTGTGGTAAATTTGATCTGCGAAAAATTTGAAAATTTTATACTGAGTTATTTATCAAAAAAATCTTACTGCTAATCACTACATTTTATTTTATTATTGGATATTCATTTGAAATTCTTACTTTATTATTGGAATAAACTGATCAAACTCCAGATTGTTTGAATACGTAACGTTCCAGTTAATTAATTATTCTCAAGGAATTAAAAATTGTTCTTAAACAACTAAGAATATATTTAAAATTGATAAACTATCAAACCGTGAAGTATGAAATAACTCGATATAATCAGAATGACATTTAAATCATACCTTTCGAATTAGAATTTTACAGACTATTTTATATTTAGAATGTTATGTATTCCATTTTAGCAGAAACACTTCAGAGGCTTTGAAATTTCAGTTTCAATCAACAAAATTCCTTTTCTTTGTTTGTCCATTGTATACTTGCGATGTTATAGTAAATAAAATTAATTATTACGAATAGCGAATAATTATTGGCATTACGGATTAAAAGTTCCAATTCACGTAGTTCCAGTCGACTACTTATCTTAGATTTATTCGAAGTGATTCAAACAACCCTCTCCTCTGATTCATAGTATTACTCACCCTCTGTGAGTCAATCCATCAAGGGGGTCTAAGGGAAATCGAGACAATCCGCGTAACATCTACTGCGGACACGTCCGTTCCGCGTAAGCAGCGATAGAATCGAGGTGCTTTCTGGTACTATCGATACCTTTGTATCCGAAATTGATACTTTTGTATCAACCTATTTATCGGTGTGCCATTTCATGGGGCTTTCAGTTCTGTTTGGTAAAATATTGATCTAATTTAGCCGCGTGAAAATGTTCTGTGGTATGGCTATAGACATTATTTCATTGATTCTTGTGGTTCTGTTGTTCCTGCAAAAAAGGATTCATGGTATTTTAAAATGTTTTGAATATTTTATACTATTTAGTACAAAATATACACTCTTCTTTTAATATAATGTATTCTATGGTAAAATAATATTTATTGTGTTAGTAAACAAATGAAGTATATCATAAATTAAATTATTTTATGTCGTCACTGTTATTAAGTTTAATATTTGCAAATATATTTAGACTATGAATAATTTAATTACTAAAATGGCTGACTTGGGGTTTTATAATAACACAAGCTGTAACTTAAATTGACACGCAAGTCATCACCAGGAAAGAATTTTCCAAATGACATCTTTCTTCATTGTCGGTTCTGAAATTATAAATCTTTTTCGATAATGTTTTTGATTTTCGAAATGAAAAGTATATATATTCATAAATTTAAATATTAATAGATCTTAATTTTTTGATATCGTTAGCTATTGGATAAATTTTTTAATATCGTTTCATTTGATAATTCAACAAGATAAATCGATAAAAACTAATTGATCAAAACGGTTTCTCGAAAAAATAGCTCTCCTGTAAAACGGTATTTTTCTTTCATTTTAACCTATTTTACCAGTGCTTACAGGGGCGAGTTCGATCAAACTTTTTATGGTGATTCTTAACAAGTTTCCGAACAGACTGAATAAAGAAATTTGGATAATAAAGTTTACATTGGAAGACAAGAAATTATCATTTATAAGATTCTGAGGCGTTCTTTATGCATTATGTACTTTCTTTTCAAGAAACTTGGTTAAAGGAACTATGTGTTTAATTTATTTTCGCGCTACTTTGGACAATGCTCACTCTGAATTTAATTCAAATTTCTTTGGTACCTGCGGGAATGATGGCCACGAAATTATCGGGAACAGTCAGAATCTACCCATAAACATACAATTCGGTTGTGAATTTCGCCAATTGTACAAGACACTAAAACAAACTCCCGCATATAATATCAGATAATAATATATGTAATAATCTTAGATATTATAAATCAATAAAATAAAATAGTGTTATCACAATACAATAATATAACATATTACATTTATACATTTGTAATATAAATGTATAATGTGAAGTAATAATAACACGTATAGTAGTATGAAATATTATAAAATAATAAAATAAAATAGTAATAGTACAATATAAAATGTAATATATAATACTATGTATTGTTGGTTTTCTAATGGAATAATGAATCAGGTTTATTTAACTAACTTATTTTATAAATATTGTTATGGAGATCGAAATCCGTTTTTCTTTTAAATTTATTATAGTTTTATCAAATCGAGTCCATAGATGTCTGTCGTTGCCAATTATATTTTCAATATATAATAATATATACTACTACTATATACTACTATATATTACTATATGATAATATATAATAATGTACAATACTATATAATACCATATAATAATATATAATGATACATAACAATATATAATAAGCAAGCAAGAGCACATCGCTGCATCGATCGGATTACGACGTAGTAACGAAAGGATTCCAGGATCGGAAACTTCGTATTGATTCCTTGAGGGCGCGGGTCGCGAAACTGCGAGATCACCTCGTGCAAAGGGTGAAAATCGCGTGAAGGTGTGGGAGAAGATGAAGTTACGCGGGTAGGAACGAGCGGGTGGAGCCGACAGGAGAAGATCTTGGCTTCGAAAAGACGTAACGCAGTTATTGCGAGGGTGGAGGATCGATCGAAGACAGATCTCCACATGATAACGTTCTTTCGCTTAGAATGGAATAGTAAAAGTCAGTCGGGGCCCCTCGCCGAGTCGACGATACCACCGGCAGCTTCTTTCGTATATTGATTTCGAGCCAGCGCTGGCAGACCGATCAATCTTTATTTGCCGGATTTAAGCATTATGAAAATACGTGACGCGGAATCGCTGCCATTTTCGATCACCGCGAAAATACTTCGTCCTGTCCGTTTGTATAAATTCTGAGAAGTCAAACAGCCTCAACCTACCCCTCGATACATTTGTATCGATATTTTATTCAATATTTATTGCGTATAATTGCTTGCTATTTTTTGGGGATGTTGTCTACTAACCCTTTACCTGTTGGAACTCGAATAATCAGAATATTTATCGACCGGAATTTTTTGAAACTTAGTCTTATCGCGTGAATTAACATTGTATGAATTATGTTATTGTTCACATATTGGTTGATCGTATTATAAGCTCCTTATTCGCATCAAATATTTTGAAATTATTCATTTTTGTAAAAAATGAATCGAAGTAATGCGTTGTCGGTATTAGCAACGTGTTTTCATTCTAGCAAGCTGGTAGGTATATTAATTTAGAAATATGTCTTTCGAGTAATTGCCTTATCGACAGCATTTAACGAATGAAATATTTCAAAGTACGTATTTCCTAAATACTTTGTGTAGGTAATCATTTCTATTTCCTGAATTGAAGTCTGAATTTTGAATTGACTTAGCTTCATTAATTCTATAGTGAATTTATTATCGTTGCTATCTACAAATTACGGATCATGTACCTGATAAATATTACTTTCTCATTATGCATCGTGGAATCCAGCGTTTGGAGCATAGATTTAGTTTCGAATATCTTGCGCAACAAAACTCTTGATCGTTGTCTGTGTCAAATTTCCGTAGATAATATAGGTATACACGTGTTTTGTTGTAACCTAACAATACTTGGCAATTTTAGCGAACTGTTGGCAAGTACATATCATATATCACTATCTGTTTTATGTGAATAAGTGGAACGGATAACACGATGTAACGATGGAAACGTATACTATTATTACTATGTGAAACTAAACCCGATTACGTCCAGGTTCGGCCATGCAAATTCGGCTGACTGCTTTACCATGTGTTGTTCTGATGCACGAAAATATGTAAATGGGACAGTAACATAGCCGTTAAATAAGGAATTGCATTCTCAATTGTGGACAGTTACCCTAGAAATGACCATCTCTGCACTGTCTGGAATGGAAAACGGTCATAGTTCATATAAATTAATTCCTAATTCGCTCTGACTACAGTGCAACTCGAATCCTACTCCTATGAAACCTCAACCTTGTAATATTTTAATAGTAGCAGGTTTAGTTAAGTAGTCATTCGTATCATAATTCTCACTATGTTATACCGTCTAAAAAATATATACTTGCACTATAGCAGACGGCAAAAATTAATAATTAATAAAAAAGGAAAATAAAATAATTCATGGAAAAAAGTAAATAATCAATAAAGAAAGAAAAAAATGAGTAATTAATAAAGAAGAAAAAATTACCGTGCGTCCTACAGAGAAAGCTAACCCATTCGAGGGTAAGGTTTTTTCAAAAAGCAATCTTCAAAAGTCAATACTTTTCTTTGGTTTATATTGAAAATTTGGAAAAGATTTCTATTGTCTTATCGAAACTCATTCCGAAAATTCATTTTAAAACCAATTCGAATTTTAACCTTTACACACCTTTGATCTTTATTTAATTTTTATGTAATTGATCTTTTTTATTAACAAGGGAACATGCTGAACCCGGAAATTCAACAAAATTACGAAACTTCGTGTGAAAGTGGAGTAAGTCAAGTCTAATGCATTGCAAGTTTTTTCGTGCCGAATTTCACTTTGAAGGGGTGAAACCACCCCTTGAAAGAAATGCAAATTTTTCTTTCCCGTGGATTATCCTAAGAACGGTAAGAGATAGAGAAAAAGAGTTTCAACAAAATATACATTGTCCTCTCACATCTATAATATTGCAAAATAAAATTTTATCGACATAATATTGCAAAATAAAATTTTATATACAATATTGCAAAATAAAATTTTATAGACAACATTGCAAAATAAAATTTTATAGACAACATTGCAAAATGAAATTTTATAGACATCATTGCAAAATGAAATTTTACAGACACGGAAAGACAATGTATATTTTTTAAACCTTTTTTTCTCTATCCCTTACCGTTTTTAAGATAATCCACGGGAAAGAAAAATTTGCATTTCTTTCAAGGGGTGGTTTCGCCCCTTCAAAGTGAAATTCGACACGAACAAAAATTGTAATGTATTAGAATTGACTTGCTCTACTTTCACACAAAGTTTCATTATTTTTTTAATTTCCGTCTTCAGTATCTTCCTTTGTAATTACACGCGTGTTGTGTAATCGGTCTCAAAGGGGTTACGCGACTTTTTCAGAATTTTTACGACTTCGGAGCTCGGGTATGTAAAAAGTTCGTTGTACGCTCCCTCGCTAGACAGTACGGCGACGCGATCGGCCGATGGAATGGCAGCGGAGTCCTTCATCGATTCGATGCACTTGGCTCGCTGGAAGCATACACGCGTCTTCGCGGTGTGCTTGATAGAACGGCGACACGTATTAATCAAAGCCTTTATCTGCGGGGCCGAGTAGTCATAGGCGGGGTAATAAATTGAAAGCAATTATTCTTACGGCGGCTGGCGAAGGATGAATGGCGAAGATATGTCATTGAGGCGTTACACAATCAGGGGAATGGGATTCCTTGGGTCGAAGTAGTCGAAGCCACCAGTTGTCGATTGAAAAACTTCCTGGGTGACTGCATCTCGAGTTTACGTAACGCGATGCATTTTGCGGATGAAAATAGTGTTAGGAAAAATTGCTGGGACTTTACAGAATTGGAATGTTTACGTTTCCGGTTATGGCGAAAATGATGTGGACCATTTGTTTGGAATCAGTGACCCTTGTCTTTTGTTATGTAGTTTTGTGAAGAGTAGATTCTTGTTAAAAATTTCTAATTTTCATTATTCTTTACATAATTAGAGATGAATTATTGAAACATATGTATGGAATAATTTGCTGCAAATGATGAGAATTTATGTGGCTAATTATCTTGGGTACGTGTTTATTCAATGTAATTGGAATAATTAGTTTTTCGTAATAGTAATTAATGTGATGAATTGAGTGTCACATCTGGGCCATTTATTTGGAAATGAGTAGTAGAAAAATTCTGATGGACTTACTTAAATTGTTCACTATTTCGTTTGTTCATATAAATCTAAATTCAGTATGAGAATAGTTTTCTTGGGCATTAATTAGATCACTATCTTTTTCAGGCTTACGAACGAACATAACCGCTTTGAAAATAAATGATTATATATGTTCTATTTAGCAACGAAATTTCAATTGACCAAACAGTCGAATTCATTAAGATTTAGATTATAAATTGATTATAAATGAAACCTTCGTATTAACGTACTTTTTGTTTTTTCAATCTTTCCAAGAAAGACCAATATTTTATTTTACTTAGATGTATACGAAACCGAAACGACGTTTCTGCATTTATTAATTTGAAATGAAATTTACATCCAAAATTTCACTGTATGTAGATTGTTTTAAACAATTCAAGTAAAAATAAAGTCTCGAACATGAGTCCTTACATTTCGTTGGTTTGTCATATTCAACGACTCATTTTCACTCAACGTGAAATATTTATATTTCGCTTTTATCCACTGTTTCTGTGACTTCTGCACCTTTAATATTTAAAATGCGGTTTTATCTTCCCCTTTTAATGTCCTGCATTTGTAAAGAAGTTTTGAATTTTTCATGGCTTCTCTACTACTCAAATATCTTACATCGGGGAACATGTTTAACGCAGAGAGCCTTTTAAGAACGAGTTAGTTAAAATTTTAGTACTCTATATTTGTGCTTTCTTGGATGAAGTCTCTTCAATGGCAATAAACGTGTTTATACGAGATCAAACTTTTACAAGCAATCAATCAATAACTACAGGATCAAAATGAAAATATTTTAGTAATAACCTTAGTTAAGAACAAAGGTAACAATAATAACATTAATATTTCTTGCAAAGAATTTTGAAGTAAAATCACTAATGCATTTACATACACGTTTCATTATTTAAATACCAACACCTATGTTTTTACAACGTTTGTTTAATTCAACCTTAGTTCAACCTAAAATTCTCGAATTTAATGTACTTCACGCAAATGCGAATTTCCTTTTTCTATTAACAAAAAAGTTCACTCACATACATCGACAGAAATGAATACCCATATTTATACGATACAAAACATATTTTATATGCAAGTGTTAAATCAATCTACTCGTATTTCCGCTTGACAATAAATCAGAGCAACAAATGACAAATCGTTCTTCGATAGAACGACGCCTCACGAAATATCCTTACATCGATCCGACACGACGGTTTCGCGCTGCATTGGATTCCGCGGTTTCAATATTTACAGAAGCCATTTTGTCTGCCAGAAATGGATTTCCATCCGGTCAATTGGATTATTTATTATCAGCTTGTCCGAGGCGGAAGGTCGTCACGCGTTTCCCCATCTGTTATATAACCAGCAAAACTATTCCACCATCATCGTTTCCGTATTCTGAAACGGCGTACGTTCAGCGCACGAGGAAAAAAAATAAAATGGTTCTCACATTGCCAGTGCGCAGTACAATATAAGGTTAAAATCATTAACACATTCGAGAGTGGCAACGTAATACTGTGTCATTTGAAATTCTTTAGCTGAATGCCCGTAACGTCGTAGTTCTACGTCATTTTTATTTTGTTTCGCTGAATACCGGTACCGCAGTGCTACGTCATTTTTATTTGTTTTTTTTTTTTTGTAGAATCCTGGTACCATAATGCTACGTCATTTTTATTTTCTTCTGATAACATAGTCCAGCGTCATTTTTATTTTTTTTTGTAGAATCCTGGTACCATAGTGCTACGTCATTTTTATTTTCTTCTGATACCATAGCCCAGCGTCATTTTTATTTTTTTCAGTGGAATCCTAGTACCATAGTGTTACGTCATTTTTATCTTTTTTTAGCAGAATCCTAGTGCCCTAGTGCTATGTGATTTTTATTTTCTTATCAGAATGCTGATAACGTAATTCTATAGTACGTAATTTTAGAAGTTTTATTTATTTTAGAAGTATGTTGGTCACCTAACTTGTTAACTATGGAAGTTAGTTTCGAAAATCTAATTGAATTTTAAATATTCTAATTTTGTTAGGTCAAATCAAATGGCGAGTGAAAGACGCCTCTCGATTGCAAAGGGTTAATAAGATTAGTAATTAAATAATAATGTAACATAAGAACTATGATACCAATTCGTTAACAATTAATTCCAATATATCTTGTCTTTTTTTTCATGAAAAAGTAAGTAATATTATACAAAACGCTAAAAATTCTAGTGGTAGTTACCGTGTTAATGACCGCGCGTGTTAATGCTGATCCATTAGCAGCGGTCCCGGTGGAAAGAACACCGATGGACGTTATTATTAATTTCTGTTGCGGCGATGATGTATAATAATTGACACTTCCCTCCGCGCGTTTCAATTACGATAAACTCTATTACTATGACAACAGGCTGATTGATCGAACCGTTTCTTACATAAACAGCCGTGTAACGGTGTCAGAGTTACGCTCGATTTCCTGCCTGTTTTTGCAGTACACTAAAACCTCCATTAATACGTTGACTGCCACGAAAAACAACATTTTATGTATTGCTTATCCTTTATCCAGCGATGTTGAAAAGGAAGAATTATTAATTATTTGGTGCCGCAATATATACGTTACACTATTATCTAGTGTAGTGTTATCTGAAATAAAAATGTTTAGTACTGCGAATAGACATCAATTATGTTACAGGTTATAATTATTCTCTTGTTATATGGAAGTTCCGGTGACCGGTGACCGCTGAGGTAATAACATGTTAACCGAGTTACTATTTTTGACGAGTTAAATTATTCAGAGGCTTGGCTATTCACAAACTCAGTAATTCGAATTTGATTAGATCTCAACATATGTGGGATCTAATTTTATAAATATATTTTAAAACATCAACTTGCTCCATTTCATTCAGGAGAAAAAGGTATTATATTGATTTTAATTAATGGATACTATCAAATTTCGGAACATAGGATTCAGAATTAATCCTTACGTGATAGATACAGAAATATTCTGACTCAATAGTAACAGATATCGTGTTCATGTATTTATTTATTAATTCATTTATGAGATTATACATACACGTATATAGCTGTAATATATATAGTTGAAAATTTTCATGAAATTTCATGTAGAACTGCACCTTGAACTCTGAGTACAACAGAAATATTATTGTGAGTTAAATTTACTCACAGATAATTTGTGTAGGCAATTGATAATAAATGATTCTTATTTTATTAAATTAAAACATACGTATTTGTTTATAAAAAGTATTCGATATAAATACAGTTATGAAAGATATTATGTATCTTCGTAATGTACATGAAAGGTATATAATATGAAATAAATTAAAGATGTATGCAAATCTTCGAAAAGGTTCAAACAAAAACTTCCAAAAAATTTTTTGTTTAAAATTATCTTAATTGTTTGAAACTGTTAATATATTATTTATAGTGTATAATATGATAATTTGAAAATTATCAACAAGAAGCTTCGATGTATTCGTCTGTCTATGATATTCATTATGCCTTCGTTTTAGGCTGGCTGTAATTATACGTTTCGATAAAACCATGAAGGCCTAATTATACCAGTGCGGTTTTGCCTGCATAAGAGTCATTTATTAATGATCTATAATGCAATGGGTCGAATAGTGTTTCACGAACACACAGGGGAGTGAAAGTCCTTCAATCATTCCTCTGTCAAATGCTTCCTTGTTTCCCACAGTCAGCCTAAACAATTAATTACGAGTGACATACGTGGTATGATTTCACGCTTTAGAGTATAATGTCATTAGAGAAATTTTCTTGAGACGTTTTCAAAGCAAGTGTCATAATTATAAAATTGGGTGTGTCATTACATACGTTATTATAACAGCTTATAATTCGTCTCCAATTTGAAGATGGATATTTTATTTGTATCTAACACTTTAGCTGTCGGAGACCTATTATTAAATTACTTAATGTGTGAGTTATATTGAGAATAAGTTCATTAAATTGCTTTTAAATGATAATCTACAAATAAATACCTCCGCCTTATGATTTAAGAAGATTTATTGTTTCACGTTTGCTACTAAAGAAAACAATGAACTGAAGGATTAAATATAAATCACGACTTACAAAAAAATGTCACTAATGTTTTCAGTATTCTTTTTCCATAATGTATATGAAATCATTATTTACTTTTGTTACATGCATATGAATTAAATTCTACAGATACATGTGTTAGATACAAACATTAAATTTCGTTCCAAAGTTAATAAACTCGCGTCGACAAATATGAAATCATGAACGTAAACCACGAGACACATCACTGTGATATGAGTCGCGAGAGAAATTTCAATTTTATCGGCCAGACTGTGACTTATTTCAAAATAAATCAACAGTCAGCGCACAAGTAACGAAATTTCATTATTCATTTCATCTGTCAAATCAGCTCTGCAGGTTTAATTCGAGTCTTTTCGAATTTATTATTTAAGGAATAACTGTCAAATTATTTTTCAATTTCCTGGCAGAAAACGGTTATTCTTATAACTATAGTCGATCAGAATCTTCTATAAACACTTTAATTGATCGCAGTATAATCTCCTATCGGTGCTGCTATTTTTTCTCTCTCTCTTTCAAAGAATCCGTATTTTTATTCTTGATCGAAATATTCACGAATCCGATTAGTTAACGTTTGATATATATGGAATTGTTAGCCAGAGATGACGAATATTCTCGTCATTTTTATCCTTTCCTATCTTTAACTTCTCTTCTCTATTTATTTAGTGATTCCCACATTCACAGAACACACAGGACTCAAAAAATGCAGAAAATCTCCAAAGTGTACTGCTTCCTATAATGTTTGTTACTAAACACTAATTTCTACCATAATTCTATTTTTCCAATTATGTTCTTAAAAATATGAACGTTCGCGAAGATCCACAATCCTGTCACAACTATTATTTATTATCTATTTTTTTAAAATATAAGTTAAATATTACTTTTCTATTAGCAATCGTACACTTTAGGAGTAAACATAGACATAGAGTAAGCATAAAAATTTGTTCTTTTCCTAATAAACTATTAACGAGAAAGTAGCTGTACCGATCATAGTTAAGAAATAAATCATACAACGGGGGGTCAAAACGTGGGTTTGTGCTGTTTTGTAATACACGGCTTCAGTTGCAGTCGTCGCAATATAAATCGCTTCTGATTATTATAATTCCACATTATTCGCGTCAGTTCAAGTATCAGCAGCTAACAAATCCTTCGGTTAATAGGTTAAGAGCGGGGCGAAGTTGCAGTGGACGATTCTGTTGATCGTTGGTCGCTTCGTTTCGTTCACGGTTCCTGTTGCCATTCGCGTCCATCGTCATTCCTGAAAGACGAATAACGAACTCCGAAAGCGGATCGGAACAAATGCGCCTTCATCTTTGGCATCTTTTCATCCGTTCAACAATGCGAAATTGCCAAAGAACTTTTCGTTTCCCTTCTGTTTAAACGAGTTCCTATCCTTACTGTTTTTCGTTTCTGCGCCGCTTAAGATTTCTATTATTCGCGAACGACAGAGAAGCTCGAGAACCTCGTTCCGCTTCCCAAAGGAACGTTGCAGAATCCCGAGGCGGGGCGGACGCCGAAACAAAATTAAATTGGCGAAAGGAAACAGGTTACGAACCGCTATTTTTCGATCGGGTACGTCCGAACTGGAATCTTCCGTCGGGTCGAACGTAAATAACCGAAGTTTAAACAACGATCCCGCCCATTACCGAAGCCGAGCTAATTCAAATGACCCGCTGGAATTGCGAGAGCTCTCGAGGCGGCGCACGGTGCGGCCAAACGGCCGTTTCCTGGACAAAACTCATTAACTTAAAAACTACGAGTGGTACAAAAAAAGTTGTAAGGTACAGAGCTAT
This sequence comes from Nomia melanderi, assembly GCF_051020985.1. Classification (NCBI taxonomy): domain Eukaryota; kingdom Metazoa; phylum Arthropoda; class Insecta; order Hymenoptera; family Halictidae; genus Nomia; species Nomia melanderi. The sequence goes on along the minus strand of NC_135004.1, from coordinate 9,628,052 downwards.
CTAACATATGGCGGTTTCATTTTTTTTTTAATTTAGAGTATATTATGAAGTTTTTTTCCCTGGCATATTAAAGGGAATCTGATTTTCGAGAAATTAAGAATCTCGAAATTTCGTCAATTTCAACGGTCTATATTTCAGTAAGCAGTAAATATATTTAAAAAATTAAGCGATGTCCGATTTATTGAAGTGTACACGATAAATCTACGGAATTACTGCAATTTACTGAGAAAAACGCTGCTGCGTACTTCGAAAATTGAGTTTTGGCCAGCGTTTCGTTGAAAGACACCACTGTGCAGCACTTGCGTGACGCGTCGTTTCCGTCGACCTTCTTCGCGTTCCAACTTGTCGCGCCCCGGAAACTGGGAAACTTAATCTTTATGTTTGTAACCGGGTACCCGGGTACCCCTTTTAGAACATTCTTCTATGTAAGTTTGTTCTGTTCTCGTGCAAATTTGACGGAATCGTTTTAAATCTCCTCTGTTTAAATATTTTTACGTTGATCTATGCAAAGAAAATAAAGAATGTACGCAAAGATATTTTAATACTAAAACTCAGATAAATGTGGACGTTTTGAATGTCAATAATGAGTTAACCAAAGGTAACCGGATATCCATTTTTAAATTTTCATTCTCACGGTATATTATATTTTTGCGAAACTTCCACAAAATTGCTTCGGGTCTCAACTTTTTGAATAGTTTGGTATCGATATGTGCTTTGAAAATAAAAGATTTATGCGAAAATATTGCGACATCGAGGTTTGAATAGACGCAAACATTTTGATTATTAACAAGTTCTTTTTGAACATTTGAAGCGACAAGTTATGTTTTTGCGATGCTGAAGGCTATTCTCATTTTTTGGCTAGTTTCGAGGGTGTATTTTAGACATTTCCGTTGGAAAAACATATATAATACAACGTAACTTTGCAGATCTATTTTCATGCATTTAAATTACAGTCATGAATTTTTGTACAATGTTGGAATTAAAACTATAGTAATTATACACCGAGGAAGTAAATTAGTTGAAAAGAATCCTTTTGGATGGCTCGCAGTACAATGGTTGTTACTGAAATTTTCTGAATTCAAAAGCTGAAAATTATTCTTAATTATCATGACTGTTATTAACTTTTGTAGCGTGGCCAAAAAATGTGCTGTTTGAATAATATTTCAAAAGTACAGTCAAAGCTACTGTAAAAATTGTACCTGTTGATTACAAATACTGAAACTGAATAGCTTCGAAATCAAACAATCCAACAAACAAAATTTGTTCTACGCTCTTTCAAGTCGAATCAAATCGATAACTATGTATTTTTTAGGAATCGTAGAGGCGATAATACCTGTTTTATCAATTGAATTTTCCCGTCAACTTGACCTCTTTTATCGGAGGGAAGTGGTTTCATAAAAATTCTAGCGTCGTGAATTTAACGAATACTGAAAGCCATTGAAGAACCTGAAAATTGTTTAAATTACGGACATTCGCGAGTAACCAGTCTTGAGTAGCCAGTCACCAGATGTAATTGATCATCGATAATCCCGGTACCGTCAGCGGCTTATTTGTCAAAAATTTCTAGATGACGCGTATTAGCTCAAAGAGATATAAATTGTATGAAGTAACGGACGTGGCACGGCTAATTAACGCCGCAGTGAGGACGGAGGAGATTAGTGAAGCAGCTCGACAATTCCTTAAGGTAACTCATAAAGGAGACGTCCAGCAGTTTTTCTGAGGCGAAAGAACTACCGCCGTGGACTCGGAATGTTGATAAAAAAAAGAGTAACATTAAGCGACTAAAAATAAAATTCGAAAAATCTTATTTGATCACAGCAAAAATGTTACTTTGCCTTGCCATTTCGTTTGCGTTTATTTCAACACCATGCTTTACGAGCTGGCCACCACAAAATTTCTGCAACCACTCGTCCGCTTTTCATCAAACTTTATGCAGACATTTACGTAATATTTTCTTTAACATTAACAGTACTGCGAACCGGTCTAATAACCGGTTTGTAAATATAATTAAAAATGAGTTTTCTTTCGTTCATTTCACTTTATAGCAGTTCCCGTACTGGCTGATTAATCAGCTTTTCAATCTTTGTCTCTCCTTTTGCTTCTATTTCTACTAGGAAGAATTTGTCATTGAGCTTGTTTACCTTTATTGAAAATTTATTTAATAGTTTCAAAATCAATACTTTTCATTCATAAAATTGAATCTACAAAAATAATTCCAAATTGTACTTATTTTTAGACACCACACAATGGCGTAACCGCTTAAACGATTGCTTTAGTAAGCACAATTCCATTAAATCAGTATTTCGGAGTCTTCATGCGACTGACTGACGTGAAATCGGATTAGAGCTTTCGACAAAATTAAGTGAACAGTATCGATCATTTCGAAGTAATACGACCGGTCAAAGTTGATCATAACCTTAAAATCCAATTGACTCGATTACCATGCAATAAAAAACGAAGATACTACGAGACAATAGTCAATTTCTTTCAACTTTCAACACACGCAATTGAACTATCAAATAGCCAAAATATTTGCTAAAATCCGACTAATAAAATTCGATAATATTTTCAAATAGCAACATCTAGAAACTATAACAAATATCAGTTCTAACTTCGTACCAAAAAAATACCAAAAACAATTATTCTGCCACGAAATAACATCAGCGATTTACGTATCACTTATTCCTTTGTAGCAAAGATAAAAAGGAACAATTGTTAATTATTTGCTACCACAATTCTTACGTTAAACCGTGCCTAGTTATTTACGCTATTGAACATTTTTATTCGATGCCAGTTGTCTTATGAATTATAATTATAGTCATTTCGAAGCTTCAATTCCGTGGGCAGCGAAAGTCTTAAAGAAAGGCAATATACTTCGTTTCACTCATCTTTAGACAGTTACACCATGATACTGCTAGTTATCGACAGAGGAAGGTTGATTTTACCTAGTACAACGTCATTGAATCCATCGCCCTATCGGCGTGGCGGGATCCGCGCCGTCACGGCGCCACGACTTCCTCCGACCGAAGGATAGAACGCCGATAAGCCAGGCAGAGGGTGAACGGAACGGGGAGGGTTGAAACCGGAACCAAAAACGGCAAGGGTGGAAGGAAACGTGGCGGCTTGGGAACACGGCGAACGATCCGGAGGATCAGGCAGCACCGAGCTACTGGCTGGCTCCGCTATCTGGAAGAGTGCCTTTTCGACGAGCTGCAATTTCGACCGGGGCGCGTGTGGAACGTCGCTCGGCCAAGGAGGACGTTGTTGACGTCGTAATCCCACGACGAAAGTTTTCCGCGGGGCTAATTGAGTCTACCGACGGTCGCCTTTCACCCCGGCCCGCCCTTGCAACCGTGGCTCTTCCTCCCACCGGCATCCAGCAGCGCCCCGAGCCGAGCCGCAACTTTTGTCGCTCGAGTGTTACCCCATACCCAACCGGCCGTCGTTATTTCTGACGACAATGAGACCGAGGTAAGGGAAAGATCAATCTTGCTCACTTGTTCCTTCGTTGTCTCCCCTCGCTTCGTCTCTTTTCTTTGAAAATTTTCTGTCGTTCATGGGTCACTCGTTTAGAGAAGTTGATGGAATGATGGTTGAAGGTATATATTGGTTCGTTTGATTTACGTTCAACTTTTGGTGTTTTAGATTGCGTTAATATATTGTTAACTGGTCACGTGTTAACACGTGTTTAAATTAGCTACTTCAAGTTTTGATTCGCAGGGAAGTATAGAATATTGCAGAAGCTAAATATTCAGAGTTATATGAAATATATGCCTAAAGTTTCATTTGAATTCATTATGTATACGTAAAAAATATTGATGTTTATTTAGATTGTTTTTGTTTTCATATTTAATTACGGAATAATGAACGGTGACATGGGGTAGCTTCTGCGGAAAATTGCCAGCCAACAATGTGTTAGTTGAAGCTGTGATGAATGAGCCACTCATTAGCAAAATCGATTAACTCTGAAAAACAAAACGTAGTGAAAAGTGATGCAATGGCTATAAATTGATTTTTTAAGTTTCCTCTCAAATAGAAAATTAAGTAATGAATATAGAACGTATTTGATTTCATTATTACAGGTGTAGCTTTAATCTAAAGAATATGTAAAATGTATAAAGTAGTGTAACTTTGATGTAATTTTTATTATTACTACAAGTTTTGCACTGGCAATAAAATTTTCGTTATTTCATGTATTACACCCAATAATAAAATTTATTTTAAACGTAACAGTCAGAAGCCAATGATATGTTTTAATGATGAAATCTTAAAAAATTCAAAAAGTGGAATTGATCGATTTGGCTAATCAGCAGCTCAGATGGCGTTGGAAAAATTATAATGAAAATGAAGGGAGATCGATCTTCCTTGCTTGTTCATTCGTTATTTCCACTTGCTTTGTTTCGTTTCTTTTGAAATTGTTTTTTGGTTCATGTGTTACTCGTTTATGGAGAAATTTGAGGATGATTGAGGGTAATGATGGTTACTTTGATCAACGTTTAACTTTCGACGTGAGATGCCTGGGTTTATTTAGATTCGGGTTTAGAGGAATTTCATTCAAGGTTTAGGCTTATGATAATTGAGATTGTGATAGGTGGTGTTGGAAGAGTGCAGTTGGAGAGAGTAGCATTTAAAGAATGGGTGATAGTATTTTATGCGTAAAGTGTTTTATTATTTAGCATTGTAAAAGGATACTAATACATTGAATAATTATAACATTTTAGTAATGCCACGTTTGTTTCAACAGTTGAAGTTAATTTTGTAAAATATTACATTCGAAATATGATAAAATGTTCTCTTTGTACCACTTCTACTAATAGTAATCACCAAATTAAATATTATAATTAAATTTAAACTTTGATAATTAAGGTTGTAATTACCACTCGAAAGTTCCACGTCGCCATAGTTATGATCAAATTTCTCTCTTCCATTAGGGAAGTTTGTTAATAAATATTTTTTGTAACTATTTCGATCGTTGGGAACGATTTTGCGAAAACATTCCTGGTCCACTGAATTCGTGTTCCAAATACATGCACACAGCTCGATTTACAGTTCAGCTCGATTCGATCCTCCGAAAGAGTGATTCAAAAACAGCACTGGTGCACGCCCTTTTGTGAGTACCTTAAACGTAAAAGCGGTGTGTAGATACTAGCTATGCTTTCCGCCTCATACGAATTGTGCACGTGGCTTATTTTTCTTTTGTTTTTTTTTGAAAATTGTAGTAGGTGCTTCAATCCTTATTTACTCTTCAGTTCAGTTTAACATGATATTTAATTTTAATGTTGATACAGTTTTATAGGAAGATTATTATTGCATCTCCAATTTAGATTTCATACTGAAAAAAGTTTTATTGAATTCACTGACTTGTTTATAACTCTACCAACAGACACGAAAAATGTTTAGTTTTACAGTTGAAGTTCCGAGCACGGTAATATTTTTTTCACCATAAAATATTTTATTCTTTTCAATAACTTTTTTAACCTCCTATCTTTTTAAAAGTGTTTTAAAGAGCCAGTTTCCTTAAAACTCTCCAATGACTACACATTAGATCATACATTTTTGTATAGATTAGAAGTTTTGTATGTTATCGTCCTCTAAAACGAATACTAAGCCGTTTATGCCAAAAAACCATTAACACAGGAATCTCAAATTAAATGTAACATTCCTGTACAGTTTAGAAATTAATTAAATGCCCGTTTAAAATAAATTTATCATCGTATATTCGATAACATTAATTAAAAATGAAAAATCTCAAAATAACAAGGAAGCATTTCAATAAATAATGTGTTTAATGTAATTCATTAAACGAAACATTTCCATTTCACTTTAACATTTTTAAACCACTCAAAATGAAGATGGCGAAAAAACTATACACGACAAAATTAAAAAGACAAATACTTCAAACGCAGTACGAAATACTCCAAAGCCATAGCACTATTTTCGTATGCTAACAAAACTAGCGATGTTTGATATGCATTTGTCACCTATATGCTCAAAGATATTAAAAAATATATAAACACGATAAAATTAAAAAAACAACCACATCAAACGCACTACAAAATACTCGAAAACCATAGAACTATTTTTGTATTTCGATAAAAACAGCGATGTTTGATATGCATTTGTCACCTCTATGTTCGGAGATATTAAAAAAAAAAAATACCGGATGGGCCGATACTATTTCCTTCCACCGTTCACATTCACGGGATCGATATAACGGAATACAGCGGCCGAAGGACCGATCTGAATTTGACAAAAGGTCGCGGTACGGTCTAGCTACTTTCTATTCACTGACCGAAAAATCTCCATATTTTGGTGGGCACGGGGCCATCGGCCAGCGAAGTTTTTCCGATTAGCCGGCATGCTGGGAAGTCATTAGTGTATCTATATTTATGCGGATGCTACGTGTAATCGTATTATCCGGATGATCCGATAACACGATTAGCTGGTATAAGTACGCGCTGCATGGACAACCCATTATCGGTGTAATATGTAAATACACGTGAGTATCCGGTACCATTGGTCCAATGTTCGATCAGCTGATATTTTTCGTTTCAGCTTCTCGAAGCTCGAATTTGTATTCACCAAAATTTCGAGTTTTTCTTTACACTGCGCGATATTTAATAGAAGAGCTCGCTTTCCATTCGAATGTGAAACCCGATTAAATGTGAGAATCGTGTTCTGTTACGTTCGATGTTATCACTAGTGGGTGAATTACTTAATGATAATCCGATTACGGGTGTACCTGTTACATCTGGGATTGAATGCCTTCAACGTTTTAATGTGTCTTCAATTGAAATATTCATTCGTGACACAGATAACTTAAGGTGCACTGGGCACGTGACAGTGACGTTTCTGTTGTCACTCCTTTTAATGAACGTTTGTATTTCTGGCCGTATGGTTGTCGTTGGCAAACTTAATATTGCTGGTTATTAATATAAGGTTCATTTGAATAATGATATACTGAAATGTTTGGTTTTAATTGATTACAGAATGAAATAAATATAGAAATACATACATCATTGTAATGTGTAACAAATGTGTTTATATTATGTTGAAAGCAGATGGTATTTGTTCATTAATGGTAATTAATAATCGTTAATAATAATTTTTTATTAATGTGGCACTATCACGAAAGGTGGGGTAACGTTAGCAATACAATTTTAATACTAACTATAAAGCAAAGTATGTATTTATGGTATCCTATTGTTATTATAAAATGTGAAGATAATTAATGGAGGAGATACGCAAGAAAGAAATTAAATGAATGAAGAGATTAATTACATATCATTTCGTGCCGATACAAATGGAACATTTTACTGATAATATCTTTGCATACAATAGTCAATGGAGTCAATAAATATAGATACGTGTATTTGTGATATTAACGGAAAGTAATATGAAATTGATATGAATCATTTGAAGCTGTTCTTTATTTTATGGTATTTATTAAGCTGCAAATATTAATGGAAATTCGTACATTTAAAAGTTATTTCATAAAAACATAAATATAAAGTATGATATATATTTATTGCAAATTTTTTAATATTTATAAATATAACAAATAAATTCCAATGACAGAATATTCGTGAATAAAAACTGAAACAACACATTAATTTGATCAAACAATTTATCATTAAGTTTTAACCTTTTTGTTATTAGCCACCGTATAAATATATTATATAAAATTTGTATTTGTGATTCTTATATAAAATTACTCATAATGAATCCCAATAACATTTCCAGTTCCTAAAGAATTTTCACCATCTAAATTCTCTTCGGTATTAAGCAAATTCTCACTTGTCGTGACGTCGTTCTAAAGTAACATTCTTTATTTTCGTTGTAGCGTTAATGCGAGAACTTCGCGATGTCCAGCTAGAGTACCTGCATTTTTTGAAATTTCACTCACTGTCCAGCTAAAGCTCTTATAATAAAACCGCCGGCTGCGAAACAGTTGAAATGCAAGAATTAATAAGAGAGTACACAGGTGAATTAACGGCGTGGCAACTCACGGGGCAACAGGAACGACAGCCCGTTCTATTTGCGCGCTAATAATTCAAGTGCCTTCGGGAGACAAGTTTTATCATCCCCCTCGTAAAGGTATAAGGAAACTTGGCCTGTACAAAGACGACCATTTATCGGGTGAATTTATTCATGATTCATCCAACTTCTTAATACTCTTCCCCGCCCGTGATAGGAGCGAAAGTTGAGCCGAGTTAAAATTTCGCAGACCCCCCGACAAGCTTCCTAACCGCTAATACTCGTCAGCCTTATCGATAGCCTGACATTTCCCTCTACGAGGCCAGGCCACGTCGCTCGTTAATGAACAGCGCAAATTACGCGTGTAAAAAAAGATCCCACCGTCCTCTTTTAAGTGTCTCTTAGTCCGTCCGCGTCTGTATCACGGCAGAATCTTGATTGTCTGATTTATTTTGGTAATTAAACCTTTGCCTTATAAAATCGTGTCCTGGTAAAGATTTCCAATGTGATTTAATAAACATAAATCTCACTGGATTCATTCAAATTCAAAGTAAATATTATTCTTTTGTATTCAATTATTATATTTAAGAGCAAGTATACTTGTAGAATGTGCCTACTATTTTTCTATTTTTTCAATAAATTATTAATGACAAAGTAGTCGTATCGATCACAGTTGAGAAGGAAATTATAATAGGGCAAGGGGTGGAGAGTCAGTATAAATGAAGACTTGAGAAGACATTTATTGGAATATATTTGGTAAATTCGACACTATGAATTTGGAGTTACTATCTATATCATAATCGGAATTATTGAGTTTTGATGTAACACAAATTTTAGATAATTTAAATTGAAGTTAGAGTGATATGAACTTTTATTTTTATAAATTGTTTGGTACATATCAGAATAAAGGTGTTTCTTCTGTTAAGTAGAAGGTTCCTTATATTAAGAATGAAGTAGAGATACTATAATTTTTTTGTGGTGTTACTGAAGTTTCTGTACTAGACATTTATTTAACGTAAATAAAGTATTTTAAGAAGAAATTTGGTTCTGCAATCTAGGAAAAAAATAAAAATCATGATTCATGTAACAAAAAGTCAACAGATCAGTGTATACAGATTTGAATGAAAAATGTGATTAAAAATAAATGTTTGCTTTTGTGTTAATTTAAATCGATCAGTATCTAACGGTTAAGTAAATATACATTTGTGTTAATAATATAATTATTTAATTATACATAAAGTCTTTTATACTATTAATTCAGGACACTCTGTTCATTTTGCTTTGTCCTATCACAGAACAAATAAATGTAGAGAGGATGAACGGTATGCCTCACGTAAGATAAATATACATTGCAAACTAACTTTGCACTCAGTTTACACGAAATGTCATATTTGTAACAGAACACCTTCATCCCTTGAGCCCTTCAATTGTATCCATTTTCAAGGTAATCGTGTTACATGACACACCCTGTATAGTATATAACACCTCGAAACGAATGTTTTGTAGTTGATCGTGCGTATCAAGCCTCTGGTGTATTTATAACGAATACGTATTCATACAGGATAAATTTTATTTAATTTTCAACTTACAAAAACATTGAAGGAAAATGAACTTTTATTATCCTATCTGTTATTCTTTATACACAAAATTATCTCAAAAGTCTTAAATAAATTTCGACCGCATCATAATGATCATATACATCGTTAAAAATTTCCAAATATATTTTTAATTTAACACTACATTTACAGATACTTATTGTACACTCTACCGAATTCTTCCCAGAACAATATAGCTTTACTTAGTTTTCAAATTAAAGCGTTAGGTTACATGTTCCTATAATTACATCAATCAAAATACAAACTTTACTTATTAAACATTTACCAAATGATATTTATGAAATTTAACACTCGTGAAATTCACCGATTCCATAAATCTAATATTGACACCGTATCTCATCGTTTAACACTAGACTTTAACCAATACATTAACACTATTAAAATAACTTCACTAACATTCACCAAATTCTGAAACGCAACACTTGTTCAACTGTAAAATTCCATGAATTTGCCATTAAAACAATGTCTCACACTAAGCTCGGACACTCAAGTAATACGATAATAACAATTTCAATCTGATTGAACTATAAATCAGTGACTAAAATTCTTCTATCGAGCGGATCGGTGTCACGCGAGCTACGTTGTTCGTTCCACAAACGAAACGGCGTTTGCTCGTAACACATTCGGATGCAGAGTATCGCCTCGAAGGAAAAACATTGTTCGGGGCGTTACTGGGCACCCGGCAGCCGGATATCCTGCGCGATCCATCTAGTTCGTTTCTAGCGCTTGACGAGGCGGCCGCCTTTGCCGCGAAGAATGAACCGGAACGAACTCTGGCCGAGGTTTATATGCCATCCACACCCCTCGCGAGCACGCAATTCCCAATCTATCGACAGCTAATCTTATCAAGCTGTACAGGCGCACTCTTGGCCGGCTATCAACGTTCGGAGTCTTGATAGATGTATTTTCTAGATTTCGCGTGTAGTATCAATCTTCTTCGAGCGCAAGAAAAATTCCGCGATACCTGTACTACATACAGCTGCAGTGAAACTCGGGGATAGCTAGTACTTGCAGATCTAGTTACTCTCCACTCTAGATGAGATCTGTGTTTGCTTGTATACTGGGTGTCTGTGAACCAGGGAACAGGTGGATGAACCGAATAGGCGTGCATTGAGGTTATGAAACGATGGATATTTATGCAAATTCAGCTTTCACTGAGCATTTTTCTGGGATTTCAGTACGAGAGTAATTGATGTTTATTAATAGCTTTGAGGGATACGTGTCTAATGTTGTTTTGCTTGTGTCTCAGAGTTTGAAGATTTACCTTCTTGTTCAGATAAATAACTGTTTTACTAGTATTCCGAAGGATTTATCTATTGTTCTGTATATCTTGTAAGAATGTTTTGTTCGGTTTTTCTTGGTAGTTTCTTTGTTTGGCTAAGTAAAGAGTCATCTTGAAACAGAAGAAAAACTTATTTAAATATTATTTTTAAAATATTGAAAAATAGAATTCCCATCATTTATTATAATTGTTTTTAATAGATTATAATTTTATTTTGCGATTGTAATAGTTTAACTTGATTTTGCAAAATTTTATGACTTTTCATGAACATTTGAACAGCGGCGTGTACTAGTTTGTGAGATGATTGAAGTAAAGAATAGAGATCCGTTTCCATTAATAGTTTCCACGCGTAAGGAATAAATCGAAAATTGACTTGTATGCGCGTACATATACTCGTCATAAGAGATGCCGGAGTGTTGGTAAATGCCATTAATTACAAAACATTTGTTACGTTCGATACGGAGTGTTTCATACAACACGATTACCTTCACAATGAACACAATTGAAGGGTTCAGGGGATGAAGGTGTTATGTTACAAATATGAAGTTTCGTGTAAGCTGAGTTTAAAACTGTCCCATAATATATATATATTTAGCGTACGTAATGCACATCGTCCATCTTGTCTGAGTTTGTTTGTTTATCCAACAATAGAATAAAGCGAAATATGAACCTTTCATGTCCAAAATAATAAGGGGACAAATGTTCTCGTATAACACGTTATATATTGTATTTCAACAAAATCGAAGTAATTTCTTTAGCAAAAGAGAAGCTGGAAAGTTTAAATCTACCGTAGCCATTTTATTTATTGTATCTTTATCAATCTCTTCCCATTTGTTCCACTCTAAACTGCAATACAAAAAATTTCCGAATAGAAATTAAGATTCACTGATTCATTAAAAAGTCACTGATCCTAATCAAATAGTTTCCTACAATTAATTCAGTTCAAATTTCAAAACTAAAGGTCACTTCACAGTCATACTTCAGCAAGTTATCATATTCGTCTTGATATTGGCTACAAGAATGTGAACTCAAAAGTGAATAATGCAACTTAAAAAACCAAGGAAACCTCGATCAACGATAGAAAATCTTTTTGAAAATTATTTATATTACAGTTTCCCCATTGAAGCTTGACTAACTTGCACTCGAAACATTTTTCTCGTCAGCTTATCGGAAGTGGCTAAAAAATTGCGACAGCTTCGTGTACATCCTATGCAAATAATTTCATTCGATACGTTTCTGAAAACTGGTCCTGAAACAGTGTCGCGAATAACAGGAAGTCGCAATTGCACGGAATAATTTCCGACGCGAACGGAAATAATCGAATTTCTTCGCTGATTTCGTTCACGGTGTCAGTTGATCCGTCTGGTTGCGACGCAACCACGTTAAGTGGCAGTGGTGGGGATGGGGAAGGGAATTATGGTTTCCTCGAGCGATAAACGATTTTTTTCCATGTTTCGTGTTCGCCGTTGCGAACAGTTGTAACTTTCGCACGGACGGGACGCCGCGGCGGATAACTCGCGTTGCGATCGTTCGCCGGCAAAGACGGCCATTGTCTCGCATAATCAGCACGTAATGCCGCGGATGCGACGCGTAGCGGTGCACTTGTTAGTGCACCGGAGATGCTGCTCCGGAAACTGGCCACTCATGTAAGAAGAACCTACGAGAGTTTACAACATCGCTCTTGAGATATGCTTATTAACCCTTTGCCCTATGATTTCTTTCCCATTTGCGGTCAACAAGTATCTTATTGTTCATAATTCAGAAGAAAAAGAGTAGAATTCTACATTTATTCTATGTCTACAGTTACTCAGAAGCATTACAATTAATCATAGAAGAATTATATTCAATTCGGACTTGGACCTTAAAATAAAGTCAAATGGAAAGAAAGAAGTGATACTTATATTTGTTAAATTCTATTTGAAATCTTCACCGCGAGCCTGACACGATATTGTAGAACTAGAGGGTAGTACATTCACGTCGGGACATTTATCTATGCGTTTAAACACAGATTGTATTAATAACAATGTTTGCAAAAGTGCTGTTGGAGTGCATTCTTTTGTTACGTGTCTTTTACGTATTATTTAAAATAATAGGAATGCTTGAGATATTCGTATATGAAAATTAATTATTACATATTGTAGAAAAGTTTGGTTACTGATGTAACGGTTAAAAGTAACTATAAATATTAATATTTTGCGTTGGACGTCAGCATCTAAAGGCAACACTACACGTATATACTTAAAATCGACTGATGCTTTCAAATCGGCGTTGAGAATCCGGTTTATGTTCCTTCGTCCCAACACGCTTTACAGGCGTATTTAATGTTGTCTTGTACGTAACATTGTATTGAGAAGCGGAGCAATGGCACCACCTGCCCGCGCATCCGGTGCTCCTTTTTACCACAGACACCGCAGAGCAAGCCAACAGGGGGACACAATGCGAAGTTCGTCATCAAGGTACAGGAGGCTAGCGAATTCAGTACGTTTTAACAAAATATTGTGTCTGATACTGCTGGATTTCGTCTTGGTAAATTTTTCAATGTTCTGGAATGTTTTTAAAAATTCATCTTATTTATTTTGGGTCATCCTGTAAATAATACAATTTTTTTAAATACTTTTTCTACTTCTAAATAATTCCTTCTAAATAATCTTTGAATATTAAGATCAGCAAAGCTCTGTTTCATCTAAAATATATTCTGCTTTATAATCTTAATTTAGTAGATTTGATTAAAGTATTAAATGCAATAAACTTTTTGAATTTGTCACGTCTGTTTCTCACCTCTTTAAATATTTCTCCATTTCTTCTATCCTTAACCATTATTTATCTATCTTCAACTATTCTATTTTTAACTACTATTCATTTATCCAAAACAATTAGAATATGTTCAGAATTATATATCACATTATAAAAACTACAAAAATGATCTTTATTTGCCACAAACCGTCCAAGCGCACTGTCACAAGCAAACTCGTAAAAAATCCAGTGAAAACTCCGCGCAATCACGAAGAAATATTTCTGAAAAATCGATTCGTTTGTTTATCTACCTTAAACCCCGCTGTACGGGAAACAATGTTCAGACAGGGTGTGCAGTGAATCTCGGAATCCGGCGAGGGTAAAGGATAGCAGACGAGGCGAGCACGGGAAAAACAAGCAATAGATTCCTTATGGAAACGCGCATCTTGAATACGTATGGCGGCAGTGGCGTTGAATGGAGGCGAAGGAAATTGAAAAATTTCGCGAAGGATGGAATAAATAACAGATCCGTCTGAGCTTTAAGGGATATAAATGCGTCGCGCCTCGAGATCCTCAACGATAACAGTGCGACCGTTTTTGCCTCGCGTGTGGAATAAATAGGAGGAACGCGCGGCGTTCTTTCCTTTCTTTTCCCCCTTTTTTCGAGGTTGAAATCAGTTTTCAAAAACGAACCCGCTCGCGCGGAATGCTCGGAGGAAATGCTTCTCTGGCTCGGACGTTTGTTGGGATTCCCGGTTGTTCGTGGGCCGCCATGTATCGTCGTTTGGTGGAATTTAATAATAACCGTTCCCTCGTCACTGCCGGGACATTAAGAAATATGTCGGCGATATTTTTAGTGGAAATTGTCGTCGTGTTTCGAATATGAAGACAAAACGTGGCACTCGCGAGCGTGTGCACGCGGGAACCGTGAATTGCGGAAGCTGTGCAGTGTAACGCGCGAAACCGACAATGCGCCGGCTCCAATTAACTCGCCCCGGCAAATGATGCAGCTTACCGTTGTTCGCGTGTTTTTACGAATTACTTTATTCCGTGTTCTTTTATTATATTAATTGGAATGCGTGCTCTGCAGCCGTTTTATTCAAATATTTTGACGTTCACGCGTTAATGAAATACATCGGGTTTAATCACTCTTTTGTATGCACGTCGGACTGAAAATTTGGGGCAGTGATTTTGTTTCTGCAGTTGTCACGAAAATCTGCATACATGAATGGGGGATATTGTTGTATATTGCGGTTGGTTACTTTTATAGTTACGTTGGGGTCAAATGTGAATTTTTCTATAGATTTTCAATATTCGCGTTATTGAATGTATACGCAGCTTGTTATTGTAATTTTAATATTTTTATTTTAGGCAAATGATTTTAGGTCTAATCATAGCTACGCTTGTAATAAATAAGGACATAATTGATTTATTCATTTGTAACTATGAACGCAGTTTCAAAATACAATTTTTTTTTAAACGTGTCCAGACCTAAGAGATTTGTTAATTGAATTTAGATGGTTGTTAAAAGATAAGAGTACAATTATCATTAATTGAGAGTAGTAGTGTAAAAAATCTAAAGTATATAGTACATACTCCTTTCAACTATGTAAAATCATAAGTGAAGTAAATATTATACTAATATTTTATATGGACTTCAATAATAAGACCGAAAATCTTTTTACTATCGCTAAAATGGTTAATTTTTTCAATATCCAGTAAAATTTTATTCTAGGTCTTTTTTAAAATACATTCTTCAAGATGTCTGACCTGTAACATTCAATTTTCTTATTCCAATAAATTTAACCTGAATATGTTTACTGAATTTCCATCAAATTATTAGGTTGTTAAACATAATTGATGTAGAATGTTGTACATATAATCATCAATCCTGAACAATTTGTGTTATACGCTTAGGATCGTTGTCCTACTAGAACATCCATTGATTTCCGACACCCCTACCCTCAATCGATAATTGTAAATTATCTCACAGAGTAGTGGGATATTTAAAGCGGTCTATAGTGCCTTTAATAAATAATTTTCCTACTCCTGATGCCGCAAGTGCACTGTAAACGATATCACGATTATCGTCGTGTTTAATAGATGTACATACAAAATTCAATGGGTGTACACAGACTTTTGTGGCTAACCAGATAATTCATGGACATAAAAGAGAACTGATAATCTCATCGATTTAGCGCCATCTGCGTTTCTCAAATAAATATTCGGTCGTTCCATGAACAACGCAGCTTTTCAGTACTTCTTTTATTTTCAGAAATTAAAATAGACAAAATTTTCTCTAATTTAAAATATATTCACCTTTATTATGCACACTGCTTTCTCATCTTTTTGGGCCGTAACGAAAAATACAGAGAATTCAATTGAAAACGCCGCATCATTTATGGAATAACCTGATACAATTGTAATACGAAAAGCTTCATTATGTTTTCAATTGTTCGAAAAGAAAGAAATGTAACGATAAGTACCTTGAGTACGGTGTTCTACAGTGAAACAGTAGAAAAATACGTGTCACGTTGGAATATTAAGTTACCCGGAAAGTTCGCGACATTTACAGAGTGATATTATACTTTTTATCCTAAGAAATAAAATCTCGTTTGACTTGGTCAGCATACACTCTTTCAGAAACACTTCCTTTACGAGAGTCATACGGCGTTCCTTTATTTCTTTGCGGGCAGTATAAGTGAAAGAGTGTGTGACAGTATAAAGTGTACTTTATACTTCAATCGTATTATGTCCAACGTGTCAAGGAAAGAACTACGCCGTTTCACCTAGGAAATTTTACTCTTGAAAAATGACGTTTTCCATGCAAAGGAGAGGTCATAGAAGAATGCGTTGAGATTTTTAAGGGGAACGTTACCTTCTACAGTTCTGTCCGGAACTTGTAGTTTTATTTATGAACGAAACGAAATTACACAAATAAATGGCAATAGTGGAATAAAATACAAATATTAATAATATAATACCAAAATAATTCCGCCTTTAGATCGGTGAACTGATTTACTTTATAAAATAGATTCCGACCCATCATTCGATTGGATAACGATGCAATTCAAGCGACTTGTTTGTCCAACTGAAACTTTTAATTACGCTCTAAAACGTATTACCCTGTTGATAGTCTACAGCTTAAGGAACATAAAATATTTCCAACATATTAAACTTAATAAATTGAATACTTTCCATGAAATTCTCACACCAGCACACATTCGCTGTACGTTAGCGCGCCCGCAATTTAAACTCCAGTCAACCGTCACGCCTGAGGGAACGGCGGGAAATTCAAATCCTAACCACAAATGAGGACCAGATGATCCTCGTAATGCCACCTCGTATACCAACCGAAGCCGTCACTTGGTCGTTATCGTCGAGTCGAACTAAACCATCCCGAGGAATCGTGTCGAGTGCAGGGCGCATCGGTTTCTCGACGGTGAACCGCGAGCGTGTAACAATCGAGCAGACGGAGGCTGCGGCGGGGACGCGAAAGTAAAAATCGAAACAAGGAGGAAAACAGAGACTGGAAAAAATCTGTTCTGTAAAATATTGAAACACGGAAACAACGGGTTTCCCGTAGGTAACGTGAGCTACGTTTCAGCTTTGACGTCGGGGATGGTAAATACGTTTGTCGAACCCAGCGCGCGTTGTTTAGTGTGCACGTTGCCTAATGCATCGTGCGGAGCTGCACCACGACTTGCCACGTTGCACAGCGTTGCAGTCGACCGAACTGCTCGATTCTCCTTCTATCTGTCCAATATTTTCTGTTGCTCTTCTCTTTCTCCCTCCTTGCATCTTGCTCTCTTTCACTCTCCTCCTCTCTTTTTCTCTTTGCATCTCTTTCTGTTTTCACTCTTTCCCACTCTCTTTCTCTTTGTATTTCCTCTCTTTCACTCTCTTCCTCCCTTTTTCCTTCTGCATCTTTTTCTATTTTCACTCTTTCTCACTCTCTTTCTCTTTGTACTTCCTCTCTTTCACTCTCTTCCTCTCTTTTTTTGCATCCTTTTCTGCTTTTACCCCTATCCACTCTCATTCGCTTTGCATCTTTCTCTCCTACCCTCCCTCTCTTTTTCATTTTGCTTTCTCTGTTTTCATTCTCTTCCACTTTCTTCCTCCTTGTATTTCCTCTGTTCATTTCCATGTTCTCTTTCCATTCTCTTCCCCTCTTCTTCCTTGCATTTTTCCTGTTCCCTCTCCTTTCGCTGCCACCTTGTATTTCCTCTCTCCGCTCTCTTCCTCTCTCTCACTCTTCACATTCTCTCTCTTCATTTTCATTTTCTCCCTCTCACACGCATTTTCACTCTCCGTCTCTCTCTCCCGTATCCTATCGCCATTCGAGTCTAGCAGTCTCTATCTGTCTCTCTCCTCTCGGCCTGCGGTCGAGACGCGGCGGGAAAGAGAAACGAACGGCTGGGCGCACGGATAGACGGGGATCGGGCGAGACGAGAGAGTGAGAGGCGTCTCTCTGACCGGTCATTCACTCGAGCCGACCGGCACCGTAAAAACTTGCTGCTACCTTCTATGCGCTCGCCCCATGTGTACTTTATGTTGCCCGCGTATACCTACGTGCACCATGTATGATAGATGGAGAACGGGGACGGAGGGCGCGAGAAAGAGGGCCGGCTGCCGGTTGTACAGGGGTTGCGGGGTTTCCTGGGGGAACACGATTGGAGGAGTGGGAGAGTACCACCGACCGATCACCAGTTTTCGCGGCCGATTTGTTTCGGTTACGAGACAAATGGTCCCACTTGAACGACACTCTGGGACTCTGCTTCCCCTTGGCCCATTCACATGCGATCGTAAATGTACCATACGTAGATGAAAAGTTGACCGACTAACAAGGGAATTGTGGATCACCGATTTTTATGAAATGTATAATATAGTTTTCATAAAAATAATCGACAGGTATTTTTTTATCGGCAGTCGTCTAGGGTGAAGGGGTGAAAACCACCCTTAAAGTTGGGGCTGCGAATTTTTTTTTTGTACGAGCATCTTGGAGGCTAGCGGGGGTAAGGTAATTGTGTTAATTGGTGAAATTAATATTTTTTAACTAGTAAATTTATCAATTTAGATAATTATTGTATTTTCTCTGGTTTCTGAGATATTTGTCGAAATAGATTTCGTAAGCCTGAATGATTGTTTTTATGTATTTTATATGTTTCGTTTTTAGATTGCTCGTTATTAAATTCGTGATCTAATAAGGAATAATGATAAATTGGTTTCCTTAACTGTTCAAGTTGTAGCTCTTTGTTTAGAATAATTTAGAAAATAATTGTTTTCAGAATAATATTGGAGGAAAAGAATGAATGGTTTAAAGAGTATTACATTTGTTGGACATTACAGTTTTTACGAGTGCAGAGATGTGCATTTGACAGTTTATATTTTCTTTCAAAGAACATGTGTATTTTTCTTTAAATAAACCGGTTCCTCTTGTTATGATTTGTAAAAGAGACTGTGGAATAAAGTGGCCGAGAGATGATTAATTTATGAGATATTTTAAATGAATATCTGTCAACCCTTTGTACCCTTGAAGCTTATTATCAAATAGAAACGGGTTAATTTTATTACTGGTACGTTCACAATAAGTTCGTTTGAAAATTGAGCTGTATAGCAATATCATTACTGATTTTTTTAATAAATACTTAAAAAAAATTAATGTCGCCGACCGTTGCATTTTTAATAATATTGAAATACAATGCACATGAATTTATTCATAATACAATTACTACTTATCTTTTTCTTCTAATACTTTTTTCTAACTATTCCAAGATAATTATTACAGATATACAATAATTACACCAACCACCCTATGCACTCGAAATATCAGCCGACGTAGTTTCTTTCTGTTCCGTTTGTGTTTTATTTTTCTGTTAAAGGGTGAAGTGCTGGATCGTTCTTTATCGCGTTATTTTGAATACTGTTACGTATCTTCGCGCGCCTGATGAATGCAAGGTTTGCGTGCTGAGGATTAATTTTAGGGTATCGTTATTTAGTGATGGAATCTTCGTAGTTTTTTCATTCTTGACGATCGAGCACCGTTTTATCTCGTCCTGGTTAACCGAAGTAATAAATTGAAATTGATAAAACAGTGTTGGTCAAGTTTTTCATATAAAATCTTCTGTACAATATTTTAAGACAGTAACACAATTAAAGGATTCTGCCTCTTTAGAACAAGATTATCGACGTATTCCAGATAAACAAATTTTCTCAGTTTGACAATTTGACATTTTCATCGGGACCATCGACATTCGACCAATGACATTTTCATTAATTTGGCGCACAAATATATCACAATTCGACACTGCAAATAGTTTAAAACATTGCCCACCACGAGAATTTAGAGCGTGTCGTATAACATTACTTATAGTATCATAACAAAGATGTATGGCATTAGAATTAGTTATCAATGGTTTGATATCATAGTTATTAAGTTATATCATTATTTAGTTACTCATGTTACTAAACATTTTAATTAAATACCAGTTTGCTTCTTATAGTTGTTTTCAAGTGATTTCGATGCTCTGCTCATCAATGACCACCTTGGCGATCAATATGTTAATAATTAGCTTTTTGAACTCATAGAAATAAACATCATCACAGTACCCTCCGAACATCGTTAGATGATGGATCAGAGATTGAAAAGGTTCCGGAAATAATTATTGAAACTGTTATATATCGGTTCCGATTGAAATAGTTATGAAGATCCTAAATCGTAACTGCTATTACTAGGTTAGAACTGGTGTGACATATATTCTGTAAGAAACGCAGAATCGAAATGCAGAACTGGAAAGTAACACAGTTATAGAACTGATATATTATCA
Organism: Nomia melanderi; assembly: GCF_051020985.1. Classification (NCBI taxonomy): domain Eukaryota; kingdom Metazoa; phylum Arthropoda; class Insecta; order Hymenoptera; family Halictidae; genus Nomia; species Nomia melanderi. The sequence continues at coordinate 9,607,617 of NC_135004.1, read as the reverse complement.
GTTCCGAAGAGCAAAAACCAAAACCGATAACAGTTACTAACTATAGCTAATAGTTCGTAACTATATACCTAATGACAGTTATTCCGATTCTCCATAACTGTCCCAAAAACTGAAACCGATATCATAACTGATCAACCCTCGTGATAGATTGCACAGTCACCGCAAAAGAAAGGAAAAACAGAGTTCTCTACAAGAACTCTTCAAATACGTATTCGACATTTGAAAAAAATAGAAGCTTCCATCGCAAGAAACGAATGTCAAGCGCGAATACGGGGTTGTCGATAAGGAAAAATGTTAAACGGGTTCGCGAGTAATAAATCGTCGGGGTTGGCATGCGCGGCCATCAGTCGAACAGCGGCGTGTCGCCGCAGTATGTAGTATTTGCCTTCCAAATGCGGTAAAAAATCCCTTTTCATAAATATCCCCAAATCCGAGAAAAACTGTATATATGGTTAAACAAACATTTGGGCCACAATGTGGCATAATTTTTTTCATATTCAGTTTAGTAGAGTTCAGTCTGATATCCCTGAAAACAGCAAAGCCTAACCATTAATAAAAAAAGTAAAGATTGGCTGCTGCTAGCTGCCACTGGGGTAGCTATGGCAATGTTTACTTAAAATGACGTCGCGGTGCGTTATGCGGTCTTCGCATGGATAAAGGATATTTTAATTTGAAGACATTTAACGCAGTTCAGCGTTGTTTTTGGTATTAATGGAAAGAGGAGGCCTTAACCTTCAATATTGTACAAAAATAAACTGCTATTGTCCGCAACTGTGGCTGGTACAACAATTTTTATTCACACCAAATAGAAATTCCAATAACTACCATGATTGCAGCTGGTAGCAGTCAATTTTTATTCTATACTCAAGAGTAAGCCCTTCGCTTTCCAATAATACCATAAACAACAACTGAATTCTACTAAATAAATCCTAAAATAAAACATCCCGTACTATATTAACACTAGAACTAACACACAGGTCAAGTTGATCCATTTTAGAATTTTCAGTTTGCAAGTATTTAAATTCTAACAATGCTCTTGCGAAAAATTCTAAAATAAATTTGTGTGTTTGTACAAATACAACAATAAGGGACTTATCAAATCTCGAGAAATATATTCTTCTAATTTTCATAAAAACTTAAAAACAAATCACTCCAATCGCTCGGTACTTTTAGTGTCAAAGAGTGGGCACTGCTATTTCCAACGATGCCAAAACAACACCAAGTTCTACTATCTATTTATTCTACGTAATTCCTTCCTTGGGGCTTGTAACGACTTGCGGTTCACACTTTCTTCCCCAAATTCTACGAAATAAACCTTATACACACACGATTTCATTCGGAAAATCTTTTTTACCGCGTTTGGGTGGCGAATACCCTATAGCGCGCCGTGGAACGGGATTGACGAGGGCGATTTACATGGTCGTCCACATGATTTTTCGAGACAGATCGTTGCGCTCTGGTGGCTCTCTCGTTTCCTGCGTGAACCGTGAGTCCGGCAGACCGATCGCGTTCGTCGTCGCCGCTGCCGGGGTGGCGCGAGGGGGAGGAAAAAATACGACGCCGGGTTTCGATTCGGCAGTAAATTACCGAGCGTTGAGTTCGAGAACGCGCGCCAGCTATGGTAATGCGGCGACCGAACCAAGGTAAATCTTGCCCGGCCGCCGTTTCCTTATTTTTCCCCGCCGCGAAGATGGATTCCGGGACTGATTAATATCAGAGCTCGCCGCCCTTTTCGCGCTTAGCAATTCAAATCGATGCACCTTGGGTGTTTCTTATCTCCCGTGACTTCCTCTTTTTCTGGAGCGATTACTTAAACCTGATCTTATTGGTCTTCCCTTCGCCTATCGGTTTAACCTATTTGAGGAGACTGGCAGATACGTGTGAGTAAGTAGTATGTGCGTATTTTATTTTGGATGTCGAGTTTAATGGTTGTAAGTTACCTCGCGGAAATCGATGCGCGATTATCGATTGTTGAGGGTTTAACTTCTTGGTTTATAGTAACGTGTTAGACTCGCGACGGAAACTTTTAATTGAATTCGATAAATCTAAATGTCATTTATTTATTTTTAACATAAATTAAACATTACTTGTCTGTTGTCAATTTTTAACGTTTATAGTGAATAGACATGGAATGAATATAAAATTTTGTTCTTTTTCTACTAAATTATTAACTATATAGTTCCTTTATCAAGTACAGTTGAGGAATACATCATAGGGCAAGTATCGATTTCATTAGAGGGAAATGCTAAAACGTTGTTAGTTGAAATTAGATTCAGATAAAATGATGTTTTTCTTGTATTGGTTTTTGAGGAAATGTAACTGATATATGTGTTGTATTTAGTGTAGTTGTAATTAATATAAAGGGATCAGTTGGGTTACAGTTGAAATAAACTGATCACGAGAACAATTTTTGTAGAAATATACGAATGGCGATGGCAAAGAAAATTGTAGTTTAATCCTTGGTATTTATTGATCTCTATATTTACTATTCCACTGTATATAAGAGTAAACATTATATTGAATATTATTTCATCTTACTGTAATTTTTCCGTTTCTTTTAACAATTGTGTATCTTTACGTAGGTTTTATGAAACTAATGCATTGATCAAAGGGAATAAAATTCTAGAAATCTTGTATTATCTTACATAAGTCATCTATGATTCTTGTATTTCCAGTTTTAGCTTTCTTGTGTTATCAATGCAATATTGCAATATATATTTCCTTCTGTATATCAATGCACAATATCTCGATAGGATTAAAATCCGCATTTCGAGCCGGTCAATATTCTATCGAACTCTTTTTTATTTATAAATTCATTATGAACTTCCATCCTTTGCTTCGAACTGTTATGAGCCAGACAAATCCTATTAGAGCGTATTTTTCCTTGGACAAACGGCAAAAGAACATTTTTAACAACATTTTGTATCGAAATGAAACGAATATTCTATAAGAAAAGAACATCTGTCATCAATTTTAACAAACTACTTTTATTGTTAACATTGACAGTGCAATACATCGATCTTGTTTCAAAAATTCCCGAATTATGCAAATCTAAAATGATTTATTCCATGGAAACATGTAAATCATATAGACTGAATAAACAGAATCCATTAAGCTATTATATTTTTCACTCGCCTTTCACGGAATCAGTTACTGTTAATTAATTCCTTTACTTATTTCCTTCATATTGCACAGATACTATTATTCAGCAACTTCATACAATTTCCTTTCAAATTTCACGGATTCTACGTACAAACGGAGCAATAATAAATCAGCATAATAGAATAAATGACTTATTTTTAACCCGTTCGTCCAGCGAACGAGGGAAACGCGATAGTCGGTCGCGTTCCTTGAATTAACATTCCCCCGACGATAACGAGTCGCGAAGGCGTTAAGTCCCAGCAGGCTTCGCAAAATTGAATCGGAACCGCGAGCAAGTCGCCGGGGCTTTCGTTTCGGAATTAACGCTAATTAGAGTGAATATTATCCGCGGGGTCTGTTTGGTCGCACGGGGCTCCGTTTGTCATGAAAATAACCGGCTCAAAGCGAAACAATTTGCATTATCGCGCGGGTACACGTTTTCCGGACGGTATTTCGGCGCTAGACAAATTGTCCCGGTCGAACGGCGACACTGTCCCATCCCGTCCCGTTCGTCCCTCTCCAACCCACTCTGCGTATTCATGAGTCCAGCGGACAGACCAGCCGGCTTGACAATTTGTAATGAAAAATTGCTGGGACTGTCCGCCCGCCCCGACGATGATTTTTCGCGCGAGACGTGCCAGAACAATGTTGCAATCGCGGAAGTCGGACGGCGAGCGGTGATATATAACGGATGGAAAAAGCCTCCCTGCGTCTTCTTCCCAACCCCCGCAACGATTGTTCTACTGATGTCAAGCGTGTCATCGTGCTGATCGTTGAACTCGCCGGAAGGTTGTTGCATAACTGCCGGTCAAAAGTTTGGGACCGCTCGAACGTTCCATAACACGTGTTAGGAATTATTTATGTCTATGTGTATTGTGTTTTTGAGTATTATTGTGGTTTTTACATTTGATTAATCTTTTTTCATTCGAAAGGTGACTGTCAGTCGCCATTTGATATACCAAAATTATAGTCTTACACACAATATTAAGCTTCGTGTAATCCATGAATATGGGAAACATTGAAATTAACTTTATACACATGTGCAGTTTATATATAAATATGAAAGAAATACTCGGAAATATAGGACGTTTAAACAATTTATTTTACATCGTTTTCGAGATTATGCATTATAAGATTATTTGGTAATGATTAGTTTTTATGTATTTATCATATATAAGAAATATAACATATGAAATTGATGTACTTATGATTCTGTAAATGTTCTATAATGCATTTAGTGAGTAAAAGATAAGGTAAGAGTGTAAGATTGATTTAAGGTCAAGAGGTAAAATCGATCAGCACGCCCTAGTCACGATGAATAATCGCGAATAAAGCCATTTTCAATCGAGCCCGAGTTACCCGGAAAAATTGGAAGATTTGCATAATTTCCCGCGATGAATTTCTTTTAATTCAACCACGTACTACCGTTCTCTATCTCATTCTCTCTTTTTTCTTGCCCGTTGCAACTCGTTTTCAAGCAATTTAATGAAAAGCTTATCAATTTTCGCTGACGCGATGGACGCAGCTAAGAACGTGCGATCTAAATAAATTCTCCTCGAGAATGAAACGACTATTCCAGAAGTAACAGTATGCTATACGTTCGCTTTAAAATAATCTCTGGTGATCTGGTTATTTAAAACTTTTTGTTCCGCCAATTTATTATTCGATCGAAGAACGTTTAACGTTGTATCTCTTCTCTGTTTTCCGGTCCGCGGAAATATAGCAGAAGTTTGAACTTCCAGACTATTTAAAATTATTATCCATGGCTTATGAACTTAAGAAGAAAAAAATTCATGTGTTTCAAAGTATTAATTACGGTGCGTACACTTATATGTCTCGAAATTGGAAAATACATTTTTGAAACGATAAAAGGTCCCCAATATTTTCCTCGAAACGACAAAAATGAAACGTTAAAAAATGGCCAATAAATGGCTAGACGAAAAGGACTTTTTATTTCGCTCCATTTTTCTTTTACAACTTGTTAAATATCAGCTAAAACAGTACAATTCAATTTTTGCCGAGATAAAAAGTAACTCGGTCCATATGCACTTTTATCGGACTTTGCATACGGTCATTCAAGTGTCGGGAAACACGACATGGTAGCGTTCAATCCTCGAAAAACAGTTCCGTATAATCTGATTGGCCGCGACAGTAAAAGTCCCGCAAAAAAGAAAAAACAATTCACTCATGGCATATAAATCTCTGTGAATTATTCTTCTGTGAACATGAAGGAAATGGTACCTTGGAACTATTAAACGGAAGTAAATTAATCCTTTTTACAAACGCGGTAGAAAATGAAAGCTTTTATTGCTTTTGCAGTATAAATATTCTGAATTTAATTTACCAGTAAGTCTCGTAAGACTTTACACATGAACAAAAATATTTTTCTCACGAAAATCATCGTTTAGTCATTAACGAACATTTATGGATCATTTTAAATAATAGTTATATTTATTTGCAAGTTTCGAACCGTATCAATGGCTAAGATTGTTTGTGACAATAATTTACTGTTTCTTCAAGAAGAAATTAAATATGTAATTCAATAATTACAACTCGATCTTTCGATGTTACTGTATAGTATATTATATGTATTAAATTGTAAAGTTAAAAAATCTGAATATTCCTGAAAAACATACCTTGTAGAGAAATTTGAAAAAAAAATGAAAAATTGTTTAAATGTTTGAATTATTTTCTTTTATTCGTTATTCACTATTCGTCATTTCTTATTTGCGTTTACAAATTCGGTTAATAGCAAGGCAATGACATTCACGTTTCTTATTATACGGAGCGTTGGGCAAAAGTTATTATAAATAACGAATATATTAATTATTCATTATTCGCGTACAACAAATACCGATTACATCAATTATTTGTTATTCGCGAATAACAATCGAGCTGAATTTACTCGTCATTCTTTATTCGTTATGTTAAACAACTTTCGCACACTACAGCCGGGGATCAATGGTTCGAACGATCCACCGTTGTCGCGACCGGCGATTACTCGATTAGATGGAAGACGCTTTTCAACCGAGCTCCGAGTTGGTAATGAGTTTGAATGTCGCGCGAGACGTTCTCACGCTTTAGGAAAACACCGCGACGGTCGTCACTGTTGGAAAGGATTATGTCTCGGTGAAACTTTTGTATTTTATTTCACGGAAGTTTAGTGTCTCGCCGGTGTGGGAGTTGCTGTCGGATCGGGGGAATATCATTCAGGATGTTTCGCCAGAATGGAAATCCAGTCTGGCTTTCCTTTCTGTGCACTTATGAATGTCGTATTCGCGAAAGCAGAAAAAGAAGTTGGACGTTGACGAGAAAATGGCTTTGACAGTGAGAATCGTTTCGGACGGAACCGCAGACCGTTATAATATTTACCGTTTAATCTCTACTCGCTTTATTGTTTGTATAAACCGGCACTGACCATTCTCTGAAATTGTTTTAAACAAATATTTATCTAAGGTAATTATCCAGATGAATTCTCGTGAGCTGAATAATTCGTTTGGACATAGTCCACGGGGAATTATATCTATTATCTCTGTTTACTCAATTTTAGCTTTGTTTATTAAAAAATTCGTTTTCGTTCAGTCGATTCATCTACTTTAATTTAATCGAATAATTTATCTTCCTCTATTTCAATAATTCGTCTTCATTTGTTGAACTAATTTATTTAATACTGTAATAAATCACTATTGTATAACACCACATACGTTCATTAGTCGGGACAAGTATTTTGAATGATGAATGAATTTTTATTCGATTGTCTATGCGTCTATTGTTTGAATAAAATTGCATTACAGTTTATCTTTTTTTTAGGTGTTCCATTGGTTGTTTTTACACTAACCGTACCGACATTTTGTATATACCTATAACTACTGTAACCAGTAAAATAAATAGTTATGAAGTAAAGTTGAACAAGTCAAACAGATAGAAAGACAAAAATTGAAAAACTGATTAATCGTGTAATATGGGAATTAAAGTAATGTTGAATGAACGAAGAAAAACGGAGAATTTTAAGTCAAATTTTAAAACCGATCATTTGAGCGTTCGTGGTACGTTTAGTGTTAATATTCTTGAGCATAAACTGATTTTTGTTTTTAATATAATACAAATAATATGTTTGTATCTCATTTATCATATTGTTTGTCTCATACATAAATATTTTTATTATCTGTACGCACGCGAAGAACTGTATTTATTTTTGAAACTACAAAAAAGCGTCTCTTTCCACAGGGAACATGATAACGAATATAACGAATTTCATTATATCTCTCTATTATACAGACTCTCTTGTAACACGTAAGAAGAATTACTCTCGACAAGAGAGAAAAAATCCGCGCACAGGTGACGCGCGCATTCTTACCTCATATTCATGAAAAACATAGGGGAACAAAATTTCATATAAATAAATTATCCATCTCATTTCCTTATCCATGTATTATATATTTATCCAGCACCTACCCTGTGTAAGAATTTAACCTCTTGTCTCTTTAGCCCGAGAATTCTCGGAATTACTTTTCATACTAAACAAATTATTTGCCCTAATTAACTCGGAATAATAATTTATGAATTTTATCGCTTAATTTCTTTCGACTTATAATCAATTTAATCTACTTTTAAGAATATATTTTTCTTGATATTTACATTCAAATATTAAAAAGAATAAACAAACAAATTCTCATAGTTTCAGTTAAGTTTTGCAAATTAATAAGGCGAGCAGTTTAAAAAACTGCATCGCAATGGTTAGACATAGTCAATGACAAACACACAAATGACATAATCCATTGAATTCCACCGTCCTTTGACTGATTAATTAAACTTTTGTCTCGCTCGAGCCACCGATTAATTAATGAATTAATTACAGCGCACTCGAGAAACAATGATCGTCATGTCCAATGATTTCCCGAGCACGTACGCGCGACGCGTCTGAAATCTTAAGGCACAAGAGGCAATTTGTGGCGTCGAATCCGATTATTGTCGAATTAATGAACGACAATCGAGGCGTCGGTGATTTTTTTACGTGCCGCCGCGCGCGGGCGAGCGGCCGTGTGACTCGGTCAAAGGTAAAGCCACAGGTGTGCGGGGGAGCCGGTTTTTATTTCAGCGCAATCAGACGTTAATCCGGACGTTAATTTCGAACGGCTAACTTCTCTCTACGGATCAAAGGTTCCCGCAAAACAACGAGACGGAAAGAACTGCGGTAGGTTCTTTAATTAAGCAGGTTATATTTGTATAATTAACCGTCGGAAGGAATCGAATATTTTCTGGTCTATTAAAGGGATTCCCGAGGGCTCGAGACTTGGACAGTAACTTTCGCTAAAGAATTCAGGTCACTTTAATCAAAGGAGGTATCATTAACGACTGCGTCTGGGAAGATTACCTCTTCGAAAAGTGTCTTCATTATATTGGGTTGCTATATCCGTGGCTCGGAATAATAGTTTTCTATTATTTTTAACATCTGAATTCAGAATAGAAAGCTTTTGTGAAATGTTGTTGGATTAATTAAATAATCATATTACAATTACTGACATTAATAATTAACAGTGGTTATTATTGTTACTTTATACTATTAGTATTTACTTTGCACAATTGGTGTATAATAATTAAGATTAATGATAACATTGTGACAGTAATGTTATTTGTAACGGTGATATTGTTTCTAGGAGACTAGTTTCAATTTATAGTGTAGAATTGTTTGATATTGATCTGGTCATGTGTAATAATGGGGAACATATTGTTGATTAAAAGTATTCAATTATTTGTTTGATAGACAATTTTGATTTCTTTTAAGTTGAACGAGACTTACTCGTGTATCGGTACTTATAACGGGTTGAAGATGCGCGAACACGTGGAATAGGCGATTACTTTTCCTGATTTTCTCTGTCGATCGCATCGATGATCGCATCCACCGGTCAATCTCTCCGCATTAAGGAAAGGAAAACTGGTATTCAATGTTCCATTTTGTCAGACTTTCTCTATTGAAATTGCGCTGCTAACGACCGGCGAGTCTACTTTCGAAACACCTTCCTCGCGGAGAAATTAGATTACCAGCTGCGGCTGTTTATACAAAGTCACACTTTTATCCGATTTATCAGGATCAGACATGAATTTGTTATAGAAATTTTGTAAAGCGAATAGAAAGATAAAATTAATACTAAATTTCAACGCAATCTTATACGTTATTACCTCTCATTCACTCTTTCACTATTTCATTGCCATAACGATTATATTTATAGTAACTCGATAACAATGACACTCACAAAATATCATTATAAAATATTCTTTATACAGAATACATTCTAAAAATCACAATTTACAACCGTCTGTGTCTAAAAGACAATCAAGTACGGAAAAACAGCGAAGCAGACCGATAACTCATCAAGAAAATATGATTCCACGTTAATCCGGATTCCATTACCGTCCGTATCACAGGGGAATAAATAATTTCTCGCAGTTCCTCGATAAAATTCACTTCCTCGAATCGAATTCGAATCGGGGAACGAGCTACTGAATTACAAGAATGTCTGAATCGATATTTCGTGGTTGGTCGCTGATGCTTTTCCAATGATCGGAATGGTCCAACCGTGGGGTCGCATCGTTAGGCCAAGGAACAGCAGTGGGGGGGGGGGGGGGGCAAGACGAGGATAAGGTCAACGAGCAAGCGTCGTCGAAAACGCGCATTTTTTCCGGTAGAATTACGCCGAAACAGGGATTGTTTGCCGCACCTGCGACGTCTGAAACTCGCTGACTAACTTCCCATTCTCTTGTTCCGACGCCATTTTCCGTTCTCCTTTTTTCCCCTTTTATTTTAAGGAACTAGCTCAATCCGCAGAGTGGTTTCCGCTCTTGCCCGCTCGAGTTTTCGCCGGTCCCCTTGGCCCCAGAAAAATTGTTCCTTTCTATCGTTTTCCTCATCTGCAATAAAACGTGTCGCTCCGCGCGCGCGCGCACGCGCGCGTGTTTTATGGTTTAATGCAGGAAAAAAGGCTTTCAAGAATTCACTTGACGTTTTACGAGTACAGGAGTACAAGGAGGCAGAGTTTCCACGATTCATGAAGGTATCCGACACCAAGAAATCCCGTTTGAGTTGCTGCTTTTTACCCGAAGTCGATTTTTCTTGGTTCGCCTGTGGGACCGTTTTTGCCGGGATTGATTAAACGAACGTCGCGCCGTGTAAATAGTTTTAGTCGCTTTCTTGCGGTCCGTGCGTTGCACCCGTTGTGTAAAGGTCGTTTGCAGGTGTATGAGAGTGTCCTCGGAAATCGATTTTACGAATCGTGGAATGAAAAAGAGCTCCGAGTTCTATAGAAATTCTGAGTACGCGAGCAGAACTTGCAATGAAGTGCAGACTGTTGCTTATTGGGCAAGCTTGAAATTCAATTTTATTCAGAAGTTAAAGATTCAAAATGTCTGGAAGCGATTCAACGATTCGCGCGCTTTATAAATGGCAATCGGCGCGTCGCTTCCGTCGTGAACCATTTGGATCCGGTTTCCGATCAGTAGCATTCTTCCCGTTTAAACATCGATGTGTCAGCATGTGCGCAGTGGCAGCTTCTTCTATAAGAATAATAAAATAGTGCATAAATGTAAGTCGTTTTTGCTCATCTTAATTCCAACACAGAAAAGATCAGTGAATTACACCATATTTTTAGTAATCAATTTTGTAAATTATATTTATATCTAATTTTCATGATTCGAAAATTTCTCGGTTTCTGTCATCAAACATTTACCTGGCCACTTGAAACTTCATACATTAAAAATATTATATCGTTGTTAAAAATAATTAAAATAGGTGATATAAATTCTATTTAACCTCTTGACTTATGGTTCCTCCCTCGACTATGACCGATGTAACTACCTTACCATAACAAATAACAAATAAATACTACTTTACTTGAATTCTAAAGAACTGAGTAATATTTATGTTTATTAAATTATCTTTGAAATCTTCACCACGAGTCTCGCACGATATTATAAGACAGGAGATTAATAATATAATAGAAAGTTTCGAAATAAATCACTTCGAATAATAAAAAGAGCTCAATTCCTATAATAAATTGGTGACAGCAAACCAGCAGGCAAACAGTAGCATCCCGAAGAATTCATTGTTCTTTTTACGTTAATTCTACTTGATCAGCCTCGTCGAATGTTAATTAGTCGGGCGAACATCGTGAACTCTTCTAAAAATGTTTAAAGCCGCGATATAATCGTGAGCTAACGTCCTGACTCTGCCTCGGCCGGGTAATCACTTTACATTCGTCTAGCTTATGCAAGCACAATATGGCGCGTTCCAGGCAGAAGGAGCAGAATTAAGGTATATTTCTCTTACGCGGCAGAAATCCGTGTAGCAAAATGCGTACGGTTCGAGGGAAAGAACGCGATCAGTGGGCGTTTCCATCGGGATCACTGTAAACCCGTATCGAAAAATAAATTGTTGAATCCGCCGGTACGCTCGACAGAGGAAAAAAAGGGGCGCGCAACGCGAAGGAAATATGGGCACGCGGCGTTTCGGTTAAATTGAACTTTGATGAAGGATCCGTCCGTGACTATGAATGGTTACGCACCCTTCGGTGTTCAACAGTCATTGGTTATCGATTCTGGTGTTTCTGCTGCATCGAGCAATTGTCAGACACAAACGACGAAAATGAAGAGAGATACTTTTTTATCAGATCATGTCGTTCTAACGGACTTCCTCTAATCCTTTATATTCACTGACCTTGTTTTTCAACCTTTTATAGTTTACTGGTAGGTGCGACGTTAGCTGCATATCTCGTCATACAGGTTTTTACGACTCTGCTCTGATTCTTGTCAGTTTATTACTACCATTGCTGTTTCGTAGTTGCAAAAATGTTAAATGGGACATATCGACGATAGACATTTTTAGGGGAATTTTGTTTGGTTAAACTCGCTATAAATTTGTCGCCTTTGAGGTGGAGTTAACGGACTCTATTAATGAACTAGGACTTACCTTTATGACAATAAATACAAATAAAGAACGCACGAAAATAATAATTATCCAAAAAATAAAAGATAATAATTATATTTTCATTCGCTTACTTCACACTAAAACTACCGAGCAATTAGATTTACTTATTTCCAATTCTTTATAAAAATTCGAACAGTCCGTTTCTTGAGGATCAAAGAGTCTCCTAGTCTTGTATCTGTACAAACACACAAATTTAATGAAGAATCCTTCGCAAAAATGCCTTTACAATTGAAATACCTGCAAAATAAACATTCTGGTGTGGCTCGATATGATCTGCCCGGTAGCGTTAAAAGTTCTCACTGATCGCAACATCATAATACCTACAACGCAACGAATTAAATCGTTCAATGCAAGCATCGGTTTGAAAGTCATTGGATTAACAGGCTGATAAAACTTTCAAAATTATCCCTGAAGCGGCGTGATTGAAGGTAGGCGTGCCTTTCATGTAGCCGGATTACAAGCTTTACACGCGTTACAGGCCACTCCGAAAACCGGGGGCGTGCACTTGAAATTCGTTAACGGGACAGAGAGTTTCCCGTGCGGACAAAACCGACGCGGCGAATCGATCGGCCGCATTTTGCGCGAAACAAATCGTTCCTCTCCGGACGGCGTTCCGGACGTCAGACTTATTGTTTGGCCGGCCATAAGTCCGGCGCGCCGTGCCAGGACCGTCTGGTGTGCCTTTACAATCGGTACGGGGGGAGAAAAAGCTGCGTTCGATTCGTTTTGGCCTGTTCCAGACGGATTGTGCTCCACGAAAACAGAATTCGGTACGAACGGGTCTGGCACCGTTAGATCACCGATAAAGAACTCCTCCTCCGAGGAAAAATGAAGCTATCCGCTGGATAGATAGATACTCCAAATAGATATGATTCCGTTGATAGGTATCTGCCGGCTGCGGACTTCTCGTTGTTAGACGCTATCCGCGAGTTTCATCCTTGCTATCTTCCTTTCCGGTCCTCTTCTCTTCTGTATCGCGAACGACGAGTGTTTACGACACAGACGTGCCCGGTGGCAGTTTTTAGCAATCGGAGAATCATTTTGCGGTAACTTAATCTCGTAATGCTTGATGAGGCACGTACTTACGCGTCATCCGTATTTTGTCATTCGTCCTTTTACGATGGAATTACACGTCGTCCCGCGTATAAATCATCCAATCTGCAATCTAATATAAACACCGCAGACACCGCATTGTTTTCTTTATTGCGGTACAGTGCTGTTTGGAGGTTTTATACGATTTCACTGGGTTTTGCTTTGGTAATTTGTTATTCGCAAACAAGCCAGCTGTTGTATTTATCTTTTGTTTTATTCGTCCAAGGTAAACGTATTGTTGAGGTATTAAAATAAAAAATTGTGTATTGGATTTCCCCGGGTTAACGGTGTACCGAATACCGTGAAAAATGGTGGCGTGCTCGAATTAATAAATGAATTTTAGGAATTAAAATATTTCCAATGTAACAGAATTTTGAAACCTGAAAACTGCACGGATCCCTTATCAAAACCTACGGAGTTTTAAATATTCTTCTGTTCTAATTGATAAAGAAGATACATTAAGAATGATCATAAATACAACCTACTTCATTATCTTAAAACAATGCTTTTATTGCATCTTAAAATGCATGTCTCACGATCAACGGTTGCAGCGCAAGTTTCCTTCACTTTGATAGTTTTATCGTTTAACCTGTCTACTCTTATTTTATAACCAATTGTTTGACTAGTTACGGTAGAAGTGGGTTATGATAAAGTGCCGGTACGTCAACCGCAGTTTTCACCCCTCCAGCAACCATCGATAAAAAAGTGAAACACTTATCAAACATTTTTGTAAGAATTATTCTCCGGCTAGCTGCTATCAAAATCTGCCGACGTCGCTTCGCAGAGTCCCCTCATCAGAGTCCGAGCCCATCCAATCCCCCGAGTGAACTCAACGGGTACCGTCACGTGGTCGTTCGCGCCATACCGCGACGGTGCTACTCCATAGCGCATAATGGCGGGATATCGAAGTTAGGAGGCGAAGAGAGGAACGAGAAGAAAGATTACGGTCCGTCGACTTGGCTCGTTGTAGCTGATTGCGGTTCGACCGAACGGAAGCTCGATTCGAGTTAATACCGTCGCGATAACGTCACGACCTCTTCCTGGACCTCTCTTTCTATCAGCGAGAGAGGACTCCGGTCTGGTTTAGCTGGCTCTTCACCCATCTCCTTCGATTCTATTACTCTTTAAACGCCTTTTTCCCACTCGTCGCTGTTTCGTTTGTTCTCCCTCATTTTCTTCGTCCGCAAGTCATCATTCTCTCTTGTTCCTCACTTTTCCACCCCCTTATCCAATCCCACTCTTGCGAGATTTCACAACGGCATCCGGTTTCTTCGCTTCCTGTTAGACCTTGTTCTATAACCGGGTTCATTGGATCCTCTTTCCTCGTCGGTCGATCGCTATTCCCTTTGAGGACTCGTTCCATTGCCCTATCCTCTGCTATTGGTGAGTCTCTAAGTACACGTTTAAAGTGCAGACTTAAAGTATTCCTTATACATTTGAAAGGAAAATATGTTCTTCCCTCAAATTCTGAACGTTTCGTTTTATACTTCACACTTTCAAAACAAAAATATTTTGTTTCTTGAAATTCCGTTCCGTACTAAGAACGTTACTTCATTCGGACAAGTTCGATCTTTCAATTATCATTTTAAATATTTTCCCTATATTCTCTTCCTCACTTTTCAACCCTTTATTGTCCCCCACTCTGACCCGATTTCTCACCGACATCCGCTTTCTTCACTTCCGTTCTTTACACTCTGTTCCGCATTCATTGGATCCTCCTTTTCCTCGTCGATCGATCGTTTCGCCATCCGATCCGCTATAATTAGAGCGAGTCTCTAAGTACACATTTGAAATGCAAATTAAAAATATCGCTTTATATATACATACATTACTGATTATATACAACACGATACATACACATAACACTTCCGAAGAAAAAATATCTTGTTCATTAAAATTCGACTTCGCATTAAAAATATTATTCTATTCCAACAAATCTAATCATTTAATTACCATTTAAAATATTTTCTCCATATTGTCCTCCTCACTGTTCAACCCTTATTGCCCCCCACTCTGACCCGATTCCTCACCGGCATCCGCTTTCTTCACTTCCGTTTTCTATCCCCCTGTTCCGCGTTCATTGGATCCTCTCCTTTCCTCGCCGGTGGATCGTTCCGCCCTTCGAGGGGTCGCTTCGCCGTCCTATCCGCCTCGATTGGGGCGAGTCTCCATTCTTGGTCAGACCGATCGATCCCTGGGTGTAGGTAGTTTTTGAACCGGCCAACGAAAAGTTCGCCGTAGCGCGCGCGCCGCGGGATCTCGGCCGATCGCCGGCGGCGGCAATTCGCTGGGAATCGCGGAGGAACGAATCAGAACGTACGACGAGCGGTTCCTTCGCGGGAACGGGCCGGTTTCCACGGACCGCGATTCGACGCGAAAGCGACGATGACTGATACGCCGCAGGCTGATGCGCGATTATTTACCCGAGCCTTTGATCGATCCATATAATCGGCCGCTTCTCCTGCGGCGGCCCCCGATACCGATAACGAAAATTATGTACCCGCCAGTTTTTCGTCGGCGGCGAGCGTTTCCCTGGCTGAATTCGGAATTTAAATGCAAAAGCGAGATGTATCGTTACGCTGGGCACAGGATGTTTATCTCTTTCGGGGCCCCCGGTTACGATACCGGGGATAAATAATATTAGTTTGTACTACGGTATCGCTGTAAAAATCATTTATTGTTTGAAGTCGGAAGAGGCGAATGTTGCGGATGTAAATTTAGGAAATTGAGAATTCACGAATGTTGGGAACGTTGGAATTCGTGCGTGCATTTTACGGGCGTGGAATGTAATAACAAATCGGTGGACAAGAATGTGATTGAACGAATTTAGTAATTGACAGTAGTTTTTGGATGAAGATATTTTGATTCGCTTCGGAATTGTTGCAGTCGTTGAGTTGTCGAATAATCATTCTGTTAAATGTAAAATAAGTGGTTTGTAAAAAGGTTTCATATTTATTTTTCTCAATTATTTAGGAAATTTCAAACTTTGTATTCATCGAGGAAAGTAGTAGAAGAATGCAAAAGGAAGAATAGTTTGTCAGATCGAAAATGGAACCGTACCGCACATGCGCTGGGAGCCACGTGACAAAGAGTAAGAAATCAGGAATTCATTGCTTGTTAAGATCATATTTCGTTACTGGCCATTAACGGCTAATAATCGATTAGTGAATCTAATAACTACTTTAATTTCTTATTTGATATAAATTGATATTTGTTGCAGCACTTATTCCTAATTTCTGTGTATAATATTTCACACATAAGTTGCTGCAGGCTGAATCTATAACGTTACTACGTCCAAGCCAATTACAAATGATTAACAGTATAATAGGCGTATAAACTTAGTTACCACGTATTACCTTCTCTTTACACAATAGAGCAAGACCGCTCCTTGCTGATCAATGTTCTCAAACTCCTTGTTACACGGTTCACACTCGACTGACTGTTTGATAAATGTGAATTCTCCGCTATCGCTCACAAGCACGTATGTATGTTCCCAGAAACACCAACATCCCATAAACACAAACAGTCTTATACAAGGTGATCCTAGTAACTGGGTTTCACGTTAAGACCGAAAGCAAACTAACACAATATAATTTATCTTTAAGAACGTTTTTAAATAAACAGGAAAAAGTTGAATGTTACAGCAAACTTTTCAGGAATGAAACTGTTCGTAGAAATTTAGTGTACGTGGGATATTATGAACTCTTGTATGCTGTTACTTAGAAATGCAATTTGAAATTGCATTGTTCATAAACTCTAAACAAATCACGACTCAATTTACGAATGTTCAATAGGTATCGCAAATTAGATTATGAATTCTCCATTCGTTGTCGCACGTATATTTCTCCTATTATGATATTATTTACGTATCATAGTTGTTTTATGTAAATTTCTTTTGTGTTTACACATTCACATCACTCTTAAATCGATGTCTAAATATATTCTTCGTAAAATTTACGTGATGATTTTCAGACTTTAATTCCTATTGCTATTTTCGCTTCATTCAGTAAGTTCTCGTGTTAATTTGAAAATCGTTTTTTAAATTCAGGAGTAAACGGAAATCTCTGAAATAGATTTAGTGGGTATGCTCAATGAGGAAACAATTTCTAGCTGTTTCCTTCCATAATTATCTTCGTTTGATGAGTCATGTGAGACCCTGCACGAGCTTTTTCTTCAGACTTTACGAGACGTGGAACCTATCTTGCCGTAACTTTATTAATGTCTAAATCGTCATGCAGAGTATCATGAACAGCTCTTGGATTGATACCAGCAATATTAGCGATCTTCCTGGTTGTTATACATCGTTCTTCATGAACCAGTTCTTCTGCTTTCCCTATGTTTTCTTCACTCGTAACAGCCACTCGAGGTCTGCTTCTCGGCCCATCAGTAATAAATTGTCAGTTCTCCATAAAATCTCGAACTCGACAGTAAACTTTATTGCTGAATTCATTATTGTCGCCAAATATATTATTGCGCAATATCGCACATTTCCATGTTCCCTTTGAACAAAAAAATATAATACACCGTTTATTACATTTCAAATTCTATAATGCAGCTGAAAATCTTGCACGAAATAATGTAAATTAACATTATTAGAAGAATAGAATTTGTTGATAGGAACAGTTAGGAAGTTAATAATTTTCTCCAACTAATGATGCAGTTATCATGAATGATCCAGAGTTACAGTTATAGAACATGCAAGGAAGGGTATCGAACCTGGAAATTCAAAAAATTATGAAACCCTGCGTGCAAGTAGAGTAAGTTAAGCCTAATACATTGCAATTTCTTTTCGTGTCGAATTTCACTTTGAAGGGGTGAAACCACCCCTTGAAATAAATGCAAATTTTTCTTTTCCATGGATGGTCTTGAAAACTGTAAGGGATAACAAAAAATACGTTGCTGTTTTACGTCTATAAAATCGCAAAATAAAATTTTTTAAAAATATCTAAATTTTGAAAAATTTCAACTTAAAAAATTTGGTTTTGCAAGTTTATAGACCTGAATGAACAATATATCTTTTATTGAAATTTTTTTTCCCTGCCTCTTACCGTTCTCAAGACAATCCAGGAAAAAGAAAAATTAGCATTTTTTTCAACGAGTGGTTTCAATCCTTCAAAGTGAAATTCAGTACGAAAAAATTGCAATCTATTAGGCTTGACTTACTCTACTTACACACAAAGCTTCATAATTTTTTGAATTTCCGGGTTCGATACCTTCCCTTGTTAATTTATAACGTAAACTCTCCTTCAATTATTCAGATGTTTCCTTTATTATGTTTTTGTGACTACGTCTAAGAAATTATCGTTTTTCTACTGGATGCTATAACCTGACGCGTAAACTGGAATTGTTCCATAGCGTTGGATAACTAGCTTTCCGAAGCATTAATAGAATTAGCGAAAGTAGTTTCGCTGTAGCCGCCACTGTGTAAACCATTACTCACTAGGCGAAACTTACCACGTTGAGAATCAAAATCCATAACCTCTGCAAACCGAGTAATTAACTTTTAGGGCTAAAGTTGTCGTAAATTACACAGGGCCAGTCACTTAAGACCGGAACCTAATTACCTCGACTGTGGTTCGTGACTTGAGAAAGTTTCTAAGAAAGGATGAATATTTGTTTTAAAAGAGCCTGTATCACGAGGAAAAGAATACTTTCCAAGGTTTCCTGAAATTTCAAGATTATCAATAGTGTTTTTAATAGGCTGGTGAGTCTTTTTTCGACATTTCAATATTAATACGGTTTAGACGGGTTTCAACAGAAAAAAAGAAAAGTTTTTTGAGAAATTCGATTTTAAATATATGTTTTTAGATATAGCGAAGGACTTAAGGTATTAGTATAGTAAAATTTTGCTTCCATATCAGTGATATATTTGAAATATTTAGTTATATTCCAATATGCATAACCACATTTCGTACATTCGTTTCTGTTTATTTATTACCACAAATGCCACATATTTGATTGTAATTAATTTTGGTTTCATTAACGACGGGTTACGATTTGTTAATTTAATTTAACATGTGGAAAGTTCTGTTACGCACGTATGGTCCCGTTAAATAATTGGTTTTGTTAAAAATTTATGCGTATTTACAGCGCGCGAATTTAAATTCAATAAAAACAATTGAATTGATTTATTCTACTTGTTCGTGTATATATTAACACTTGAAGTGTGGTTTATTTTATTTGCTGATATACTCGTTCACATTTCTATAAATTTAAAGTATTTTCTGTTTCAAGAAAACATTACTGTAGCTTTTGTATTATAGATTTTTTTAAGATACAATTTGTAAGTAATATGACAATACTACCATGTAAGTATTATTAAAATTTTAGAAGTTAAAGATTTTTCATTGTTTCTAGTTCAAAACCCAATTAGTGATTTGCAGAAGTATCTACAGAGCCTTTCACCTAATAGAAGCAATAAATATTCTCACGATACGAATAAATTTTGCATAACGTAACACTGTAATGTATCTGTTTCTTAAAAACATGAACCCGAACTTCTAAAACATTGTCGAAAATTTTCAAATTCATTTGTATCCTTCTCATCGTAAAAAAAGACAATCTACAGTCTCGCGGAATTCTTTTCGAGAGACTATTTTTGGTTAGTCGAACGCTGGGAACGCATGAACCTCGTTGCTGTCAATCTACGATGCAATTTCCGGAATTTCGTTGCAACTCCGCATTAGACTCGGAAATTCCGGAAACAAATTGTATCATTTATGACGCAGAATCGGCGTTATTAGCTTCTCAACCGGAATCCAACAGTATACGTAACCCGTATGTGCTCCGTTTCGGCGCTATCTACTCAGTTATTTTCTCAAATCTATGCTTTGGGGTAAATGCATAATTTCATCACCACGGAGAAACGCTGCATATTCGTATCCTCTGCCTTGGAAGTAGATCAGATGTGTGCGCCGAGAGTGGTTCGCAAAGCAAGCATCCTATATGAGAATATGCAGCTCATACGCACTGTAATCTCTGAGTTAAAACAGATTAGAATAAATGGTAGGAGTGCCTGCTTTGTGTTTTAACGAAATTCGGCCTGGTTCTCGGGAGATGTTCTCTCATAATACATGCATCCGTATGTACTTGCTCGTAACAGCGAAATAGTTATTAAAAGATAAATAACTATTGTATACGTTACATTGAAATATTCATTGGATGATGAATAATTATAGTACAGGTAACAATGAAATAGTTCCATTGAAAGGTAAATAATTCATGTATTTACTTGTAATATTGAAATAGTTATTCGAATTGGAAACAACTATTGTACTTGAATCATTGAAGTACCCATTGAAAGATAAATAACTGTCGTAGTTGTGACACTGAGATATTTGGTGAAAGGTAAACAATCCCTAACCGAAAGTGAGATTGAAGATTATAAAATTGTAATAAACAAAACGTTTTCATTCGCGAAATATTATTTATTAATTTCTCGTGCATTGTGATATTGTTAATGATACGTCATTAATATAAATTCATGGAAATTTAATGATGCTTTTCGTCACGTTATTATCCGCATAACTATAATTCAGATCTCGAATTAGTAAAAATCAGTGAGTATTGATGAAACTGGAATATTGATTTCAGTATTAATGGAATCAAATAATTTCCGTATGGTGAATGATTATTGGCAATTAGAAAATCATATTCACACGCAAAGAATACAGTATAAAATGAAGGAAGAAATGAAATAATCAATGGAAAGAGATTATGTAAAATTGAAATTACATATTGGACGCGTAATTCGTCGATTTCTTCTTCTAATGAAAAATGATGTACAGTAATGAACGATCTATTTTTGCGTGCGATATAAATTGCAAATTTTCGCACATATGAGCTTCATTTACTTGTCGCCCCGACTCTCCGAAATTCTCATGCATTATTCAGACACCTATTATGGACGTAAACTATAGAAAATAATTAGGGTATTATGAACTAAAATAGCATTGTCCTTGAATAATGTGGAACTCCTTCGAGAATTATAATTATCCAATTAAAATTTACTTTACCGAACAAGCAACATTTTTTCACATTGATACTTTTGTCAATTTTTATCTTTGTTAGTTAGTTTGCCAAACAAGAAAATCAAAATGAATCGAAATGTATCTGATTTTATAATCAAGAAATTATGATAAACGATAATATTAAATAACAATTGATAAGTAACTGACGATTAATAATAAGTTATAGTTAATAAATTGCAATAATTCATTAGTAATTTTGAAAATGGTAGTAGGAGAAATAATAATTTTACATGGAAGATAAGTTGAAAATGTGTAACGACAGTTGATATGACACTTTGTTTCCAAGATAAATTGCGTTCGAAAGTTTGTCACGTACGCGTTCCGTTGAATAGGAATCGGCTGAAGTGTCTGTACATGACTGGCCGTTTCTACTTCTTGGAGATATGTAGTACATGCGTGTTACGGAAAATTTCAAAGTCGATTATCTCTGGTATGAAATCTCTTGGCAGAATATTTTATTCCACGTTTTCGATTTATTTTTTTATATCCAACCTCTCCGCCACGATTTTGGGGTAATCTTGCATAAGATTTTTACTTCACTGTGCAACGTATACTCCTGAAGAGTACGAAGCCTTTGAAAATACGTGTTTCTCTCGATGCATCTTGCAACAGACCAACAGCAGACTTCAGAAAAGAAAGGAAAAACTAAGAATAGATATTGCATGATTATATGATGCATACATTTTATTTTCATACACTTCATCTTCACCAGAATATGGTAATTATGAAAACTTACATAAACATTTGCGACCAAAATTTTTAATACTTTCAATACTCCAACCATAGAAGACGACAGTAAATGTTACTATAATGTTTCATAAAAATTTAGAAATGAATAGACACATCCACAAAACATTTTTCTTATTCCATATTTCACAAAGAATTGCAAACATTCTACTTCTGCATTCACATTTGTATAACATAAACATAACAACTTTGTTCTATAATAATTCCAATTGCTACCAATTAAAAACATTTTTATATACGATACCCAAATAATTCAACGATGGAAAATATTTTCAAGTAAAAAATAATATTCCAGAAGTTTCCCATTAATTCTGTAATTACTATCTAAATTAGAATCACAGAAACTTCGATCGGTTTTCGATTGAAAGCGAAGGGAGGAACGTTTAAAGATTCAAGGGAAAGTCTCAGAGTATTTAAGTGCTGCTTGAATGATGTAATTAAAAATTTAGAAGCTTTATCCGGCTGATTGATTGGACGATTACGAGTACATTTGAATATAACGGAAATGATGCGCGCCGCTGTGGAACCGGTGGATTATTCGTGGATCCGGGAAATTATGTTAAGGATTCGTTTCGCTGGGAAAGAACTAATTGTAAGTGCTTCGGAATTACTGAATTTATCCCGCGGCCGGCTGGTTCTTTGAGAAGACACGCGGCGCTAAATTGAGAAGGGAATTTTGCGGTGGGGTTTATTGATCGAAACAGAACTTTGCGAGACCTTTGTAACTTACATACGTAACTTCGCGAAGTTGTATCGCGGAATTACTAGTTGGATTAACGTTTGAACTGCTCCTTTGGCGTGATATTGACTCGACTATATTTTTCGAGTCTTTCCTGACCCAATCATAATCTCAATTTCTTAGCATCATTTTATTCGTTCAATCTTTCTCGATTTGTCTTTTCATTTGATTCGTGAGAGAATTATTTCAAACAAAATGTTTTTCTATACAGACAAATTAATATGATATGTCACACATCACATTAACAGCTTTTTATATAAAATTCATATAATGGAATGATAAAATAAAAAATACAATATTAAACATTTGTTATCCAATGTTTAATGCAGTTGATAATGAAGTTTATAATTTTCAAGTTTTGACATCTCACAGGTTATAATAATAGCAATCTTATCAAGACATTTTTTAATTTGAGAATATCATTGGAGAATTGTTGCTACATAATATGCGTAAGCTTAAAGGACTGTCAAAACTGATCATGTGTATCATTTCAAGTTCGTTGGCTTTATTTTAAATTTAACGTTATTATCGTTCTTGCACAGAAAAAAGGGAATTGGAAAATTAATTAATGACGTGATAAAGGAAGACGTGAGTTATTTAAGGTATAAAATGGAATTAGTAATAGAGAAATGGATTCAATGAGACAATATTGAAGTATAGTAATGTGTAAGAGTTTAATGGGCCTGCTATTATTAACTTTAGTTTAACGGATTTCAGAATTAAATTCTATTTAATGGCTGCTTGAAGTTGTTCTTGACTTCTGACGTTTATTCTGTGCCCACAGATACTCAGATTTATCGCGGGATACGTACTGTAAATGAGAGGTTGGGATTTTCACCCCTATAATAGCCCTCATTCAAGATTTATCGATCAATTTCAGAATTCTAAGACTGATAAGCTTTTGACTGAACTTTTATCGGTATTCAATAAAATAGTAACCAGTTGGTTTCATTTTAGTCTGTACGTGCAATGTTGCAAATAAAATATTTCATTTAATGCAATTAATTTTGAGAACACTTTTATCTAGAAGATATTACAAATATTTTGCAAATAATAATTTTAACATATCTTGTGTACAAATTAACGTAATTAATCTAAATGAAATTTACTGTATTAGATATTATAGTTTCTCACGTCGTTGAATTTATTTTCAGTTATACACTTTATTCTTGTAATACTGAATTTTGCTCTTATTTCGAAAAAATATTTTAATTGCGTATATTCAAGCTTAAAATATGCCATTACACAGTTTCCTTTTAAAATAAAAATATTTTGTTTGCTGAAACTTCGCCTCGTATTACTATTATTATTTTACTCGAACAGTGTACAACGTTTAATAATTTAAATATTATCTAAAATGTTTCTTATATAAATTTCACGCAGCTCTGGCTACGACCGCGCAGGCTTGTGCACGTCTTTATTTGCGGGGAACCAGGAATAATTCCCTTCCCACAGAATTATTCTAATGTCCTATCTTGTGCGTTAACGCACTACAATGGAAGACGTACTTTCATCATAATTCATATCGTAATTACACGTGGAAAATGCGAGTCCGCATTATTCCTTGGAACTTGGCGGAATGGCAGAGTTCTACAGAAACGAAGGAAAAAAGTCGCGTTGCGTATATACGGTAATAATAAATATGTTTCCATTCACATGCTACTTTCTAAAGCACTTTCCTGTAGAGGACCATGGAGATTTCTGTTCATTAAAAACATGTAAATTACTTTTATCGAGGCGACACTTTTACAGGCAACACTGGCAAAGTTAAAAGTAACGTTGAACGAATATACAATAGTAATACTTTAACGAATTTTTAGACTTTATATAAATAACAATAGATTCAAAGATAATTTATGTGGAATATACAAGAAATTGTTATTTATGTATACAGTGTCTAAGAAAGACGAGCTTCAATTTTAACCAACTAAATTTATTCCATTCAACCCATCGAGCTATTGCGATGGTAAGTAACAGAAAAGTCGCAGAACGTTAAATAACAATTGGGATTACGTTGGTGATTAAGCATTTGTACATTACTTTAACGCTTTGACCTACAATCTCGGGTCAGTTTCGTGGCGAAAGCTTTCAACTAAATTTGAGAAATCTAAGTGTCATTTGCTTCTTTTAAATATAAATTAAATATTATTTTTCTATTATTAATTGTCAACCTTTGGAGTAAACGTAGATATAGAATAAACATTAAGATCTTTTCCGTTCTTAATAAATTCTTGTTAAATTTTATATGTATCATAGTTGAGAAATAAATCAAAGGGCAAAGGGTGACATAAAATTTTGATGTCACCAAAAAATCGAAAAGAACTGTGACTACTCCTAATATCGTCTACCGGATACAAATTCTTTAAACCAATCAAATTCAACACTGCGATGTTCCTTCCAAACGAAACGTTGCGAAATCGTAGCAAATCTCAGCTCTGGATTACACAATATAAAAGTAACAATTAATTAATTTTTCCTTTCGCTTAGCGTCAGAGTTTCTCGTCCATTTTAAAGAAAGGGAACTCCGGTTGGCAACAACAGCCCTCTAATTTTCCCTTTTTTTGCTCTCCGGCTGCAATTTTCCTCACGTTTCCCTGCAATTCCGAGAAACGACGACCTACGTTTGCGAGAAGTGTTAATAATCCCTTCATATGGAAAAAGGATTGTTAAGCTGTACACATGAAACGCGATCCGGTCGGTATTTCTTATACAAACACGCCAGGACGCTCTATTTACTTTCACATTCTTTTCCGCGAGACCTTGCGCGTTTCAGTTCGTCTGCCACGTTAATCACAACGCGGCGACCGACAAAACACGTTAATGTTCAGGGAAAAGGCAATTGTATAGAACAGCACGCACCCGTTCGCAACGGCAGTGGGTAACTTGTACGAAATGAAGTTTCTAAGCCACTTAACGCCTTATTGGTTACTTTCATATATGCACGTATGAACACGAGGAACACGTCTCTGTACACGTTTAGAAAGCTGTTTTTGTGTGGGCAAACGTTATGTTCATGCAATAACATTAATTTCCCTAGCTTTATACTATTTATAACATTACGTTTCCCTAGTGATAACTATTTTTCACTCTTCTATGCGTAACTTTCTGTGCGTATCAAAAATCTGAGGTATGTATCTAAGTCGTAAAAACTAAAACATAAGAAAACCATGTATCAATCTCTTCTTATTCGAACAATTAAATTATTCATTTGCAGTTTACGGATTTAAATATCAAAATTCCGAGACGCCATTATGACGAAATTCAATCGCAAAAAGTTAAATTATACACAAAAATAAAATTTCGTTCGAAACTATCTCTATTCGGTTTTACCAAGCGTAACCCCTTGCCATATAATTTAACCGAGCAAAATCCGGGCTATAATTATAGCGACCAATATCTCATTCGTGTTGTCACCTCTGGTCAGACTCATGATATTTATGTTTGGTCCGAAATTAGTATCACGAGTCAAACTCGTTAAACGACGACAAGGAATTAATAGTCCATTACAATCTAGATACTATACTCCGCAGAATGTAACAGAGAATTCATTTCCAATTTCTCACTTGAATTTGAATTCTCCTTTTAATACCGAGTCATTCCAAAAACAGTACGTCGAGTGCACGTTGAGAGACACCACATTAAATCATCCCATTTTACGGTCCGTGTTATTCGAACAGAAATTCGCGTCCGCCGAAATTCGTGGTTCCATTTAAAACGCTGTTTTACCTGCCGGGATTGCTGGGCGGTATAACTTGTGCCCGAGTGTATTCGAAATATTTTTCCCCCGAAATCGTACTTAGTCCTGATTAAACTGTTGCCGCACCTGCCGACCGGAAAATAATTCGCAAAATTCCTTGTTCGCGGCGAGTTTCTAAACTTAATCACCGCGTTCTCAGCGTGTTCGCCGCTGGCGACCTCTACGTCATGGCGGAACGGGCACGGTGTGGTGCAGCGTTCCGTCAGCCAGCTGATCTTCGAGCCGTGATTAAACAAAAGCGTACACGGAAGCGAGTCGGTGGAACCGCTGAAATCCGGCGTTATCTCCACGCGGCACCGCCACGGGGGAATCTATTTTAGCGAGTGTCTTAACGAGTCCGCTGACTCCGCGGTTTATTATCACGCTTATAATTACGGCGAATATCTTGTCTTTCGGTTCTGAGAACCGAGCGACCCGATCCACCGCGTCCGAGATCTTGTTCCGTAGCGATAAAGGACCTCCACGGTTGCCCATCCTGCACCGGGTCGCTGATGACTCCGCATTTTACTTCGAACGTGCAGTTTCTTTGTCATCTTTGTAATTCTTTGGAATTCTATTATAATATGTGGGTCAGTTTGCAAGGATCCATTTTTGTTACGTTTATGGGGTGATTTGGGTTTTCTATAGGTGGATGGGTGATGCGAGGAAGATTATGTCTGAGAATTTTGTTCTTGCGATGGCACATTTTATTTAAACTATATTTATGTATTGTAGTATGGTTCGTTTTGTATGGTTTCCGTTTGAATTTTAAGAGTATAGAGACTGTGTAATAGGAAAATGTGATTTGAATCGAGGATTAAGATATGTTAAGATGAGAATTAGATGATTGCACAGGAAATTGTTTTAAAATTGTAAAAATTGAAAGTGGTTGTTTGTAACATTGTGAAAATTGAAAGTGATCGTACAATTGTAAACATTGAAAGTAATCGTTTTCGTAATCAATGTTTCGAGGAAACATTTGCAGCTTTAAATGCGATTTATACTTGCATTAAATAAGTGGAATGTTTTAATTGAATATCAAGAGAATTCTTATAATAGTGACCAATCGTTTCTAAGTACAGCGATTTCAACTGTAAAACTGAGTCTACTGCAGCTGAAAAAAGTGCATGGATATTTATCAACCATTTTTGCTGGCGTAAAAATGTATAAACTTTCATTTAAATCGGAATTGTACCGTTTGCACTTGTTCATTGCTAAATCGCGAGCAATGTTTCTCGAGTCAGAACAATTTAGACAGACAAACAAACTGGTAGGAGGGCGAATCAAGATACTACTAACACAATCTGCCAACTCTCAGTACTTATAGTCTTGCGACTGACGCTCTGCTTGCCAGCGGCGAACGGTAATTTTCGTTGTCTTTACTTACCAAAGGGAATTGCTTACAGAGCTATTTGGGTTTTCAAGAAAATTTAGCATGTCCCATAGAAAGCAACGGCTAACAAACTTATACAAATTTGTTCGGTGACTGTAGGAATTTTTCTCTTATATTTTGAAAGTCTCAAAGCTGGCGCAGAACAGGAAGCGCTCACATGACTCCGATACGTCAAAAAATTTGCAAGTTTACAAGGGATTACAATAGAAGTATTATAGAACTCTGTTTTCTTAAAAATTATCATAGACATAATAAACTTATTAGAATTAAAAGGTGGTTTTTGATACTCTATACAGTTCCATAATTTTTTTCTAATTAAGCTACTAAGAGATACGTGTCATTTAATCAATAAATTCTTCATAATTTAATTGAAAATTTCGTTTATGGTCCGTCAAAAGTTACTGAAATTTAATTTCAATAATTTTTTATCTATATGTAAACATTAAATTCTACTGTTCTATTTTCGTGTGTACCTTGAAAACTGACATGTAGCTTTACCCTGAAGAATCAAAAGGTAATAGGGAAAAGAATCGTGTCGTCTCTCCCATCGAAGTCCCTCGGCGTGTTTAAAAAAAACTCGGAACTTTCATGTCATCGAAGATCCGTTGTCAGCGTGATTAGGTCTCGGTTCAACAGTGGTCCTGCTCCTCGGAGGACTAATTTTACGAGTTCGCTATATCTTATTCACCGATTGCACAAGCGACGGAAAAGCTGGGGAGAACACATTCGAACCTTTCGTGAGAGCTTGTAATCTCTTCCGGGTTGTAACGTTCCATGTAATGTGAAAAGGTTCAAGATTTTCGTTTAAGGAACTTGTCTAGAGTGACAGTAAAAGAAATAAGACGAGCACGGCGAAATTCTTCAGAAAAGTTTTTTAAAACTTATGAATATCAAATTTTTTAAATTCCTCTGTCTCAGGTATAAACTGGCTGAAATGAAGAATCGTACCAAGTTTCTGAAACAATACTTCATTGTCTATAGGATTTTTTGCAGTAACATTTCTCGAAATAGGTATTAACTTTTGAAACTCTCGAAACACTAAGAAAACAAGTTAAATAAACGTACCAATCTTGAAACAGGAAAAATGTGACTTTTAATTATGATCACATCATCTATTACCGATTGCCAATCACTGTAATAAATGTAGACATAAGACAAACATAGAATTCTCTTTTTCCAGTAAATTATTAACCATAAAGTAGTTCCAGCGAATGCAATAGTAAAAGAAATCTTGTAACAAATGGGTTCATCCGTTCAACACTAATTTACACACTGTACGTAGTCACATACTTAGCCAAAAGGACCAATCACACACGAATAGAGTAAAAATAAAACATTTAAAACCATGAAAATTTACTAGTCCAAGCTAAAGCCTGAAAATGAGTCGACCGATGAAACAACAAAAACGTTTTCCAAATTTCAAACATAACCCGAGAAAAAGTTTCAGCCCTCGGTTATAGTTTCTTAACCATTTAACTGCGAGATTTAGTTTGAATACTCTCTCATTGTGCGCGCAATAGAATCAAATAATAAACTGTATACTCGTCAAACACAGAGGAAATGGATTTATAATATACCCCAACAAAAAACTACAGGGAAAGAGGAAGAATTACACGTTTATCTGAAAAAGCAAATAATTCATCATCCAAAAAACGAGTACGATTTTGCGTTTTAATACGTATACTCATCGAACACAGTTAACCGATTAAACAAATCCTGGTCTTGGATTAAATAAACGACCAAGACGTCGATGTATTAATGCGTCGCTTTAACTTCAACCTCCGTAGATGGTTAATTGGTCACCAAAGACCGAAAGAGGATACACGGTTGTTCGCCGGTGCTGCGCCCAATACTGTGCCGCAAAATGCATCGCTCGATTATTAGCGTGCCGACGGTGCAGTATATCGGCGTAATACCGGTCGCGTGCCATCCATCTATTTCCGCTTAACGCACCGTCAAAAGGGGGAGTCGAGGGACAAATTTAATCTATTTATCGCAGGTTCCAAGCGTCCCTTCTCCCCGGTCCTCCTACCCCGAACATTCCATCCTCTCTTCCGCGGCCGGTGTATCCGTGTACACCGCGTACGTAATCGAGCTCCCTCGCGCAACGCACCCCTTTCCCTTGTCCCTCTCAAATCAACCGGTCCCCAAACCCTCTTCTTCATCCCCCTCCCCCTTTCCATTCCGGTTATATCTAAGGGGTACCTAGCGTACGTGTACCGCGGGCGGCACAATTAGCGCGCGCCATTAGTCAGCAGCCTTTTCCTCCTACGTACGAAATTGTGCCTCGGTGAAAAAGGCGCCTCTGTGTCTGACGAAGGGAGAAACCGAGGCCCATATACAGTTACTAGCAAAAGTATCCGCCTATACAATACACAATAGAACTTTGATTATCCGCTGGTTATGCGAACTGCCGATGCACCACTTTCCGTTTTCCTGGGATTGAACTCATTACTTTGTTGTTATAGTGTTTTACTGAATTAAAAGTAGATAAGCATATGGCTATTTTGTTCTATGGTAGAATTCCTGTTTTAAGTAAGCTTTACGAAGGAATTGTGATTAAACGTGTGCCGCTGCTGCTATTGCAATCACGTGTGTACATAATTGCATGAAGAATTCCGGAAATAGCAAATCTAAATGACCTGGCATTCACTGTGCGAGGGTTAAATATCGTTTTCCCAGTAGGCTATGTATAAATCTTAATAGAACTAGTAGGAAGATCAACGTGATTCATTCCAGATTTCTCCATTTAGAATTCCCGAAAAGGCGTCTCCGAGAAATTTTCAAATAAAATAATCTACTGTAGATTCTGGGAAATATATAATCAACTTGACTGCTCGATATTCTTATTCAAAATATATTTCTGAAGATTCACGACAATGCGTAAATTGTTCCTATTCACTTCAATGTTAACATTCACCGAGTACGTAAAATATGTAAGTAGGTGGGCAGATACTTTTGCGAGTAACTGTACGTGTACCTATTGCGCGAGGCGCAACCCCTTCTTTAAACTCTCCGCGAAGAGACTTTTTATGGCAGAAAAGACTCTCCCCGGCAAACGTTGTTGGAAGTAGTGCGTTTAGGCGTCTCGTTTTTCAGGGGACTTTGACGGTTCGAGTGCGTGAGATTTTTTGCTGCCCCACCCCCCGTTCCCTAAACCGACACGTCCCTTTTCCTCTCACCCTTTCCACTGTCCCGTTCCCTGTCTTCCCGTTGGTCTTCCGCCTTTTTCCCCGTCTCGCTTTCCGCGCGGCAGAGATGCACGCGTTTGTCGCTCTTTTCTGGCAGACCCTTTTGTTCTTTGTCGCGGACCGCGCTCGAGGACATTAATGTGGATTTCGTGTTTGTCGCGCGCGTTATGTCTCCGACATTCCGGGAGGGTTAAAGTTGCGGCCATTACCGCTGGAGTGCTCCTTGGTCGGGCTGCGGAAAAGGAATCGGGGATGCTTGTGTCGTCTTTGGGGGTAGTTTCAGGGAGGATGGTCGTTAATGCCTGCGGATGGGATTCGGTTTTGGTTAATCGTTTCGGGATGAGGATCTTGCTAAATTGACTTATTTGGTAGTTTGTTCCGTTGAAGGTTGTTTGACTTTTGAGACGTAGTAGTTAAATGAGAATTTTCTTATGGGTCCCTTTGATGGAAATAGTAATAGCTATCGGGAAAGGTAAAGTATGCTTGAATAATATTATAATAGGTTTCATTTGGATTATATTATTATTTTATTATATATTTATATGTGTTACATATAATATTTTATTAAGACTATTGTTAAGAGAGAAATTATTTAATGTTTTTGTAAAGCGAGACAGATATTGTAAAGTCTGTCGATAGCATACGTATATATAATGTTTAAATATTATAATATATAAAGTTTCAAGCATAAAAAAGTTTATTAATATATCTCGTAAGTTAAATGTCAATATTTTACTCAATTGACGGAGTTTTCCTCTGAAAAATTAGAAATTGTTTTGTTGATACAATTTTGGGATGTTGTTAATATTTTTTTTTCATTGTATATTGAGTATGTAAAATTAAAAGTTAATATTGTTACTACCTATTAAGTGTGGAAAGTTAATTCTATTAATTTTCTACTGCTTTGCGCTCTTCATATCCAGCGTAATGGATAACTCAGCGTAAAGTGATATGAGAATTTCAGAGGTTTTATAGAATATCGAAAACAAATAATTCAGGTTAAAATGTGGAATGTAATGTAATAATATTATACCACATAATAGCATATTACATAACGTTATAAAATTCCAAGGGGGCGCAAAAACTTCCCTTAAAATATTCAATATTTAATATTTAAACGAACACATGAAATTGTATGTATGAATTACTTCTGTCACTATTAAAAATAAAAAAAGAACAAGTGACTCGCAAAAATTTATCACATACGACTTTCTGAAATAATTTATTAATACTGCTGTTAAAAAGTGTCATTCAAAATGTCTTTAACAAAATTTTGTTAATATCTCCACATGCACTTCTTGAAACCATACAGACTTCCCCCCCATTTTTCTCACCTTCCATCCTAATAATCATAATTCAAATTCTCGTCTTCCCCTACATTAAGCATCCCCCACAATTAACAGTTAATCCTTAGCTTAAAAACCGTCTTCCTATAAGAACGCAGCAGTTCCTCGTTAATTACCAATTACTATCCAATAGACCAACTGCAGAAGGAGAAGCTCGAGTTTTTTTACGACTCGACTCGCCCGTCATCCACATCTATCCCGTATGTTCGAATTTATTTTCCATCCCCAAGAACATTCGACACGAAACCATAAACTTCTGTCGTTCTCCAAAACGCTATTAAAACTGTTTCCACCTATAAATCGCGAATGAAAATTCCGAGCGTGCCGTATAAATCTTTATTCCAGGATCGCCTTTTCACAGAGCAGTCCGACATTATCCGCGGAGAAGCGGAAACAATTTCGTTACACTCATTCTTCGCTAGACACACGCGAAACGATTGCTGACTGAAAGTGCCTGGACGTCTATCGCGATCCAGGGGATCCTGGTAAAGGAATATACGCTCGTGCATGCTTCCTTTGATCCAGCCAGGGTAGAAAGGAATACGCCGGCAGAAGAATTGGCTCAAGGATTGTGGAAATATTGTTCAAGGTTGCTCTTTGCCTCCGGTAATTCCCCGGATGATCATGCTTTAATGATGTTGTTTCTATCGTAACTGCATTACCTAGTAGAGGGGGTAACGAAGTTTTCTAATTTTCCCACCGTCTCCCGCCGAACGAGATTGTGACTTACAACATTAACCCTCTTGTGTTTTGACCAAGCAACTTTTGACCCGAGCTACCTGCGAACCGTTGTGAAGCACGATTTCCTTCTTCGTCCGTAACAAGTGGGATTTAATTACTCGTTACTCCTTTATGCTGATAAGTGCCCGCCAAGCTATGCTAATGAAAAAACTTCGCTTTGGGAAAAAAGGAGCGCAATTGTGGCGAGTAGATATCGGAAATTTAACGATACACTCAATTCTGTTTTTACAAGATCTGTTTGGTTCAACACGAAGTAGGAAAAAGTTTATTTTCTTGTTACACAATTGGGTTTGATTTAACTTAGTCAGAAGTTATAACATGAATTTTTATACTGTTTATTACAATATTTTACTGGTTTCTTAGTTTTGGAGTCAATCTCTGTTTTGTTGTGTGTGCAGTATAATTTTGTACGAGAATATTTTTACATGGAACGTATCTAGCGCGTAAAAATAGAATTGGGCGTAATGTACTAATAAATATTGCAAATAAGCACACTAGAAGACAATGGAATGTCTTCGAATAAAATACCTAATGCATAGTTTAATAAAGTTTCACTTAACGCAGTGAAGTTTTTTTTTAACTTTATTTTAAAATATCAGGTGATTTTTTGTTATTTTTTGGTGATGTTTGAAAAGAAATTGTGGGGAGAATTATTGATATGTGCAAAGCGATTTCTCTTTTATTTTAGTTATTTTTGAAGGTTATGTTATATTAATGTTGAAATCATTTATATCAAAGTACAGGAATCCAAATGGTATATAGTATATTCTGTGTTTCATTACAGCGCTTAATAAATATTCACTAAATAATATACAGCTTGTATATATTCAGCGTTAGCTGGACAGTTTACACAGGTGATATTGAAATCGAATTTTATTGCATGGGCGTGTGCAGCAACAGGTCGGAATATTAAGGGCTAATTCTTTATGAAAGTATAAAATGTAAAAATAGAACAAAATTTGCATTATTAGATTTTCGTCTTTCATATTTTAAAATAATATTATATCAGTCGATTGCTAAAAGTTGATCCAATTGTAATTTTTTACACGCATACAATCTTCAAAGAAGAATAAGGGAAAATAATTTACAGAATTTCATTTGCTCTGCATTACTTTTAAAAAAGGTATAGATTTGAAAATCGAGTAAAATAAAGAAATGTGCAGCTTAACCACGATCCACATTTACTGCAGATAGAATTAGTTAGTCGTATTCGGACGCAGTAACGATCAATTCCAGAGCACGTGTGCCCAACAAAGTTTCAGACTTGATTCGTTCGAAGATGAAGTCCTATATCAGAAAATATCCTCCTAAACTTTTTACTTCCTCACGTAGAACCGTAGGAATTCTACAGTTCTCATATAGAGTTTTTAGGACATCTTTTGTAATATGAGGTGATCCATATATTGAGGTGGTAGAAAAGTAATTTCATTTTCCCCGTATAAAAAGTTTATGACGTTTTTTTCTAATCCCTTTACTCAAACCTGAAGATAAGTTGATATATAAAGCTTCACACATAATGAAGAAAACTATGCTATTGTTCAAATAAATAGTTACTGAATAAAATATTATTTTTTCTTTTTAATCTCTTGCCTAAGAACATTATGTCAGTGATCGTGGCAACGGTTCCAAACTGAATTCACCATAAATACCATTCATTCTCCTTAAATTGGCATCAAATATTTTGTTCCTCTTATCAGTATTTAATACTTAGAGCATACATGAATTTATAATGAGGTAGCTTCCATGAATATAATTTCCAAGCAGATCACGAGGTAAACACGAAGATACGAGAACATTTTCAATATTTTGATGGAAAGTCCACAAATTCGTGTGCGTGCATCAATAATAACACTTTTTTACGAAAACGGTGAAAAGAAAGTTTAATAAAATAGAATACACAGTACGAAGTTATTTCCTATCTAACAAACTACCGTGGCAGGGGATAAAATTGAATTTATCTCCACTTCCTCGGAATCTGTCTGTCAGAATTGAGATTTGCATAAACATCTGCAGTGAACCGATGTTATTCAACTTCGCTACATTCTCGGAAGTAGTAGACCGTATTTTCCTTAGTTATATTTTTCGCTTCTATTTGCGTAATAACAAGTGATCGCAGCAAGACGTCAGCGAGAAGTTCCCCTGCGCCGGTACTCGCGTGTATACGCGTGCATGTACGTGTGTGTCACATGCTCCCAGGTAGTCGGAATTTTCGTGGAAAACGTCTTTCCCGACGCGGCATAAAGTCTTTTCCTCTGTGTCACGACTTTACGAGCGACGCGGAGAATATCTAAGCTTATCGGTAGGAAAAGTTTATCGGGGCTTTATACTCGTGAATTTTTCCAAGATCAACGCATCCTCGGTGTATATTTGAGCCGGGAAGAATGGGTTATATTCGCCCGACTTCTGGAATGGGAATATTTGCACGTGGTGGCGGATATGTCTTCTCGTGCATACTAATACAATCGGTGTTCACGAAACTTCCACTGACAATGTACTGTTCTCCTAGTCAATCTCTTTTTCTCTTGCGACTGTAACTCCTTGCCCTGCGATTTAT
Source organism: Nomia melanderi (assembly GCF_051020985.1). Classification (NCBI taxonomy): domain Eukaryota; kingdom Metazoa; phylum Arthropoda; class Insecta; order Hymenoptera; family Halictidae; genus Nomia; species Nomia melanderi. Next base: position 9,571,927 of record NC_135004.1, on the reverse strand, counting down.
TTTTCGACTATAATCGACTTAACTACTTTGGCATTAATCATTTATTGAAGAGAGACAAAATTTAAGTATATTCTATGCCTTTGTTCTAATGTATAATGGTTGATAACGGAAGAGTAATATTTAATTCGAATTCACAAACATTGAGTAACATTTATGTTCGTTAAGTTCTGTTTAAAATCTTCGCCACAAGTCTCACACGTTATTAGAAAGCAAGGGGTAAATTAGAACAATCACTCCCCTCAAAACGATGGGTTTCAGTGTTTTTATTTCGCGATTATTGATATAAAAGCGTTAATTTTATTTTTGACTTTCCAGATACTTATTCAAGCAACCCTAAATCACGAATCTTTCAGCGAAATAAAAACCATGTATATTACCTATGTAGTTTAGTTTATTTATGATTTGTTGCATCATTAATTAGGAAAAGAAGTGACAAAGTTTGTTTCTTTTATAATTTTAATATGATATTAAAAACTATCACTGGAAAAAATATAGTTTGGGATTACACATTCAAGTTAATTTAGTGTATACAATAAAGTAAGCAACAGCTTTCATTTAAACGAAATATAAATATCTCATTAGTTAATTGTGCGGTCGTGATTTATGTATTCTGTGGCGTCGGGTAGGTAGTCAGAAGTTAAATCATTACTTTCTGCTTATTATATGCCTAGCAGTTTATGAATGAAAGCGTAAGCTATAATAGGATTTTCTGCGGGTAAAGCCAGCTACTTGATCTGTTGGCATTCAAAACATCATTTCAACATTCACGTTTGAACGTTATAGCATTAAATTTATCGCTGTAAATTTCGAGTAACGATGTACAAGCGCTCGAAGTGGAAATAGTTCTTGTCAAGTTACAGTTTACTAACCAAAATCCGCTCCAATTACATTGCTCGAATGGTACTGGTCTTTGTATCAGCGCTATTAACTTCACTATTAAATATATGAGAGCAGGTGTCTGATAAAAATCAGAAATATTATATATTGAAATTAATTCGATATCTTTTTAAAATAAATTCACCTGTTCTTCACAAAATTCATGTATTTTCTAATCCTCCAAATATTTGTCGTTACCTTCAGTGATTTTTTTCCAGCTCTGAGGCAGAAATGGAAAATTGTAAAACATTAGGGAAATGTTTAAATTTAAAACGAATTTACAGTTGACTCAACGAAAAGGCAATGTGTCAATTTTCACGCTCAGTATACTGCAATGATAATTTTACACATAGATATTCAGGTAAATTCAATTCAATTGATTCAAATAACAATTCGTTCAAATATTCACGAATGTTATATATTCTTGACTGTTAAATTACATGAATTTTTCAAAAGTCGTAACAAATAGTTTCATCTTGAATTTTACATTTTTAATTGTATTAAAGGTCTATCAATAATTAATAATTTTGGAAATGATTTTGCCCTGTAACTGGCATTCTCAAATGCTGTTACGTGTTTAACTGGTTCATATCGACCATACTGTATTTGGTAACTCAGATATTTCGGGAGAGGATTAATATGTATCAGTGATTAAGGCATCGTTTTAACCAGGATTTCCGGCTGGATACGTTGATTTATAGCCTGTTCGTGCCTAAAGGTAACAAAATAACATCCCGTAAAGTATTGAATACACGATCAAGAATGTTTAATAAATCTCCCCCAAACAGTTTAATTTTCTACACGATGTAATTACCATTTATCATTTTATTCGTATTTTTGGTCATTTTTAAGATATTCGTTTATTTTAGATTGACGCATAAATAACTTCAGTTTTACTTAACAAACTAAAATGTTCATTAAAAAAAAACAACGCAATACTTTTTATCGATTTTATGTTCACAATTATTTCAATTAAGCTACTCAGATGTCAGCTAACAATGTCTTGCTATTTACTTATGACAGAACCGTTTTATGTATCAGCCATAGTATCACAGAAGGAACTTGTAAAAGGTTTAATGAATTTATAAGAAAATAAAAACTAAAATCGCCGATAAAACTTTAATTATCACAATAGATAGACCGAGAAGCAAATTAGTTTCACTTTTGTCTAAATTACTTAAAGAATTCGACAATTCCTTTAAAACTCCAATTATCAGTAAAGTTTCTCAATTTAGCCAATCCACGACTAAATTAACGTGTTTCTAGAATTAAATTGAAATGTTTTGCTTCGAAGATCGAGTGAGAGTATAGTTTATATTTTATTCAAGAGTGAAATGAAGCGATACGTAAAGTAATACTTGAAGAGCACTCGTGTAGTTGGGCGTAGCCCCTTAAATATTTAACTATTTAGAAACTTCTTGACGTGTTCTTTTCTTTTCTGCCTTGATTCCCAGGAATTTTCTCGTTTTAAAACCGTTCGTTGCGTCAGTGCGGGTGTAGCTCGGAGTTTAACCTTTTGCGAACGAATCGTTCATTCCAATGATAATTTAGAGTCTATTTTTTAGAATAAATCTGTTATTTCATTTACAGAATTATTTTTAATTATTCTTCTGTATTTGCACAGCTACAAAACCAGGTGACCCTTTGAATCTCAAGAAACGTATTACTATAATTTTTATAACAAAATTGAAAATTCACTCTAATTGCTCTATAATTTTAGTGTTGACATTAAAACTACGTACCAGTAAAACTGACTGGTTTCGATTGTTTCTCAATTATTGATCTCTTAAAAGCGTTAAATATTTGAAATAATCTTGAAAATAAATTGTTTCACTCGAATACTGTAACGAATATCCGGAGAAATTAAAAATAATCTCTTGTCCCAATTTTTACAGGAATCACATACTAGTCGTATTAAATGCCCGGTGGTTCTAGTGTTAATGGTCCGTATTGCTGGCGGAGGGTTAAAATCGACGACCCCGAATGGGAACACCCCGTTGGAACGTCAGAGGGACGCCGACCGGGCGTCCACTTGACGTATACACCGGCGAGGTGCGTCGTCGCGACGCCTCCGTCTTTCCTCGTGTCGTCGACACGCGGGGGTGTGTTCGGTGCCCGTCCTCTCTCTCGCGTGCGGCCAACAGTCGCATTGCGAAGTAACGAGCCTGGAGTGGAGGAGCACTCGGACCGTCACTACAAAGTACACTCGAAACGACGAAAACACCCGGAACGTTGTTTCCTTCGCTATTTATGCCGGCTCCGCCGCGTATTTACCTTAAGCAACCCTTATCCACGGGGCCGCGGAAACGCTTAAAAAGATCGCACGTGTCGTATCCGTTCTAATTCGGGATACGTTTCAACGCGGTGCTTGAGAACTATAGTGGCCACTTACAATTACCCGCACTGCGTACTTTACGGAAACTATTTTTTACATTCGCGCGATTCGTTTTAACGCCAGATTTACGGACATTCATTGTACGGATTGTTCTATTGATGTTAGAAAGATTGTTGTTCGGTCGTTTGGATCTAGGAAATTGGATGTTTAAAAATGTATTATTAGAGAACGTATTTGCGTAATCGCGTCAGTTAACCCATTTGCATCATAAGGAAGTCTGAAAACGGTGATAACGACCAGGAGAATTGAGCGTATATATGTAAATAGTTAACGCTAATGATGCAAATGGGTTAAGACAGACTCGTTATGTGAGTAGTGTTAAAGTGAGTGAAACCGATTTAATTCGACGCGATGTCCGAAAATCGAATTCTTACGTCGTATATGTAAGAAGTTATTAGTTTTTATTAGGAATTTTGCAAGTAGATACTAGGTTCTATATGTATGAAGAGTATTTACTGAATTTTGCGGTAAATACTTAAAATTCGTGTGCATAAGGTTTAGTATTTGGCAAGAGACACCAAGGAAATACGGTTGTCATTTCAAGTATGCTCATTTGTCTTAAGATTTTCTAGCATTTAGTGTCTGGGACTAATAAAAAAATTATGGATAAGAAAGCTAGCATTTGATTTTAGTTGTATTTAATGCCCATAAACATTCACTTTTTTATGCGTACGACCCAAAGACGAGACTGAGTCGCTTGTAAAGCAAGATTAAAACTAGTTTTTAGAGTATTAAATACTATGGTATAATGTTTCTTGTAGGAATGTGCAGAGTATTCGAGAGATATTAATGCTTTTTTATTTTATTTTTGTATACGATGCGCGTAAGATTTTACTCAAGTGTAAGATATATTACTTTTCAATTATTATTTTCCATATATTGGTTAAACAGGGCTTAACCCTTTGCACTAGAGAGTGCTAATTTTGTATAATATATCAATGTGTGAAATAAAAATACAAAAATATCTTCGTTCTTCGTTCGTTCAAAGTGTTATCAACATCTCATTAGAAAATGTTGAATATTTCTAACGAAAAACTTTCGGGTGCAACGGGTTAACATACATTCAACACATATATCCAAATTAGAAAAAATAAGAATCTTTTTCCCCAAATAAAGCGAATGAAGAGAAAGTTTCAACGTAAACAATATTTACACACCGATAACAAATAAATTTTAATCTTTTGAAGAAAGTTTGCTTAGTTCATTCTCACTATGTTTCGAATATGCACAAATTTTATAAATAACATATCTATTAGAAATGGATTGAAATAATCCATGAATACTATGGATTCTTTTATTAACTTTGTTTTATTTCTTGGCGCGGAAGGACATGGTATCGCTTTGGAGGTCGTACACCAAGCGAAAGAAGAACCTGTAAGGGCATGACAGAAAGCCTGTTACCCGCTTAAAAGAAAAAGACTTGGACTGCATCCAGTCTATTTCCCAGGCCCTTAAGGCCCCCATACACGTTGAAACTTGCGGCGATGCAGGCATCGCTACAAGTGATGGGTTTGAGTCTTCCAACGTTTCATGATACATGTTGCACTCAAACCAAAAATGAAAAAGACTCAAACCCATCGCTTCTTATGATACCTGCATCGTCGCACGTTTCAACATGTTTTACAAGGTATAAACAGTCACAGATCTATACTGCTGAACATTTTTATTCGACATCAGTTATCTTACAAGTTATAATTATTTTCTTGTAATTTTGAAGCTCCAGTCATCGATGACTGCCGTGACAATCAACGTGTTAAAAACACGCCAGAGTTAACCAGCTACTTTTCCGTCACCCTGTACACATCGAACACGACGCACAACGCTCCTCGCTGATTCGTCCCGCGGACAATCACGAGATTACCAGATCGGTCCGTCTTGGGGTACTCCTAATTGCCAATAATGCGTTACGTGCATGGAAGAGAATATGCGGCCCGCGAAATAATTAAACAGCCTCTGTTCTCGGTTGCATAAGAGAAGGAGTCGGTTATCGGGGCTAACGAAGCCGAGTGACCGTTCCCGCGAGCCGAGATCGCCGATTAGAAGAAAAATTGCGGTACACGCCCTTCGATCGCGTGTCATTGCGAAAGCCCGAGCGTGACCGTGCAATCGGGAAATTCGTTCCGATTGACGATTTCTCGTGACCCTTCGCCGCGGCCGACACTTAAATGCAGATTAAATTAAAATCGCGAAGAATTTCTTTGAAACCCCGGCAAACCGGCACGCGTATCCGAACGCCGCGCGTGTACAATACGAGCCGGCTCGCCTGATCGCATATGTATTGCACGATTGATCGATCCCTTTCTGCGGTGGAACGTGTCACTGATAGATTGCCAATTACGACCGGAAATCGTAATGCATAAGCCTCAAAGGGGAAACCTTCTTATTCGACAACACGGATATAACGGTAGTGTAACATCCTTTACGGTTGTTTGCCGAGAGCTGATACCATTTAATGTGTCCTTGTTACTCGTTGATTAATGGGGATTTACTGGGATAATTTATTTCGATTTATAGGGACAGAATGGTTTTACGTGTCTGTAGCATACGCGATTGAATAAGATCAATTAAATTTGAGTTAAGGAATTTGAGGAATGACGCGGTGACTGTGTGTATGGATGTTTTAAGTTTTTCAGTTTACTTGGTATCTGATGATTATAGAATAAAAGTTACTTTTTGATGGTAGTTTCTCTGAATTATTATAGGAATCTACGTTTGCTTAAGGGTCGACAATTTTGTGATTAATTGATTGTGAATCTGTAAATAAGATTCTGTTTGGACTGTTTTAAGAAATTTAGTTTTCGTAATGAAGAATGTGATCGAAACGAAATAACATATTTTTGGAGGCTGGATCGAAGATCTTCTTTATTGTGTTTTGCACAATCAGAGAATACTGTCAGTTTGTGAGTTTGTACTTTTAGTATAAGACGTTGATATGGTTAAACTATGAATTAACGTATGAAAGTCAACTATAAATAAAAGAAATTCCGGTATATTTTCACCATTTGTTTGTGTAGGTTGTCAGTGTTTTATTTTCGACCGCCTTTCTGGAAGCAATGGTATTCGTAATAACAAACTACATTAAAAACTTGAAATGGTTACCATGTTTGGTGACCCATATTTTTCTGAACTATAAAATATTACCAGATCCATTAGCGTTTATTCTTACTTTTGTGTCATATTTATTTTAGCACAACCTTTAACTTTTGCCCATTCTGTTTCAAATCTTTTGTAATTCATCTCTTTCATGTATTTGTTTATATATAGCTGAATAGTTGAATTCATTCCCTTTTTTTGTTTTTAAATTAGCAGTTTGCGAATAAGAAATAATTATGATAGTTTCAGTACCAATATGTTTGTTCCTTACTTATCGCATCTATTTTAACCAGAAATACATGTACACTATGTGCATGCTAAGTTTTAATATCAATTTAAACTGTTTAAATAATTCACTTATCTTTTCATGTAGATTTGTTTTCTTTTGAATTATATCATCGATTTGTAAACATCCTGTATAATGTATCGTATTATGTTAAATAGTACGTAAAACATCGTTCTGCACAAGAATCCATATTCTGAGTCAGTAAAATGGACTCCTTCGAGAATTATGTTAGAAAAGCTGAGCATCTTCGATCTCGTGTAAACCATGTACCGATTTCAGCGCTTATGTAACCATGTAGCTCATTGCTTATCTATATTCGGTGGATCGTACCGTTTCCATCACCGCTGGCCGTTGCATGTTCGACCATGTATTACACGGATATGCGTGAATGCATTAGGATATGTACACTGCAGTTCCAAAGCTTGAGATTATTGGTACTGATCAAAATTCATGAAAGAACATAAAATGATATTAATTGTTATACCTTAACTTTGGTTGCATCGTCTCGATCCTTTATTTCAACGAATAGGCTTCAATGAAATATATCCTTTTTGAAATTTCTTTATTGCATTATAATAACAATCGTTTCATAATTATGCAAAGTTAGAAATACTTAGAACAATTTAAAGAGGTAAAAGGTTATAAATAGAATAGAAATTCATGAAGATTTGAAGATGAAATGGTTAATGATATTATTAATGATTTGATACTGTAAAATTATAAAGTTCGACATTTAATATTTAATTTTATATAATAAATAAATATTGAAATAAAATAGACTTCTTAAATTAATCAATTTTAAAAAAGCATCATATCATCACGTTAGAATGCAATGAATATTCCCCGTAAAAAGAACTTTCAAGAGCAGTAGGTTAATTCTAAGTACAAACATTCGAATATACGTTTATACGCGTGCCTTAACAAAAATCCCAATTTTCCTTTGAAAGAAACAAGGGGTACAAAACTTTTGGTTAGCATTGTACGCGTGTATCCGCCGGCAAGCCAAAACCCGTGTACAAACACAGACCGTTTCCATATCGTTATTCTTGCATTCGTCGCTTTTCTTCTCGCCTCGCTACTTCTCGCCGGAATTAAGAAAGTTTCCGGCGAAACTGCGGCCCGGAAGTTCCGCGGCCGGAAAAACTTTGCCAACGTAACCGTGATGACCATCGCCGGTTCTCAGCCGAAGGGTTAAAGCCAGCTGTCGCTGGGGAAATTGAAAAATGCGGCGACTCTTTTCCAGCGAATGGAAAAATCAGGCTGCGGCTTATGACATCTTTATTGGCCGACGATGATAGCGCCGCCGACAGCCGCGCTATCTTTCGCAGTTAATTATATCACTCGGCCCGGTTACCCCTAATTAGCGCCGAGTTTAAACGCAAATTTGTCAGATTCTTTCAGAGATTGGGAAAATTAATTGGTAACGTTCGTCCCCTGAACAATTAATTGCTTGTTTAATTAGCTCTTCTGCTTGCTTGGTCGTCGCTGAATTGTGACGAGAAATGTTTCGTAGTTCTCTTTATTGCTCGAATATGAATGACAGATAAGAAATTTTATTTGAATACGTTAGTGCTCCAGTCGTTGTCGTCTTCTTTGATCATAGCTTTAAGTACGTTGTTTGCGTCCTGATGTTCGTGCTTTATTATCGAATTTTTCAGTTTCGAGATAATTTTAAGTGTGGTATTATAATCGTAAATTTTTTTAGTCGGTGATTTATATTTTAGGTGGGATTCTTATTACATTGAAAATTGAGATCTTGGATGTACTTTATGTGTGGTAATAAATTGTTTTGCTGTGTAAACATCATTGATTTATTTGTACAGATAAAATTCTGTATATTGCAAATTGCGGTGGTAAATTTAAATTTCCATTTACGAGAGAAACTTGAACTTGAGCATGCAAGTTTTGATCATCGAAAAGTTACACAGGAAATTAATTAAAATAATAATTAATTTAGATTAAGAATTTTCATTATTCATATTTCTTAGGAAATTGAATTTTTCTTTCAAATTCATTCTTAATAAAGAATTTTCTATAGACTATTCAGTTTCCGAAATATTCCGGGACATATGTCCAACCCTCAATATTGAAGTCTGCTTTCACCCCCTCGAAATGAACAACCACCGAAAAAATGGAAAACGTGTTAAATATTTTCCCAAAAAATATATATATTATTCAAATTTTAGAAAAATCAGCGCGTAAATACATATATTTAAACATATAATATTTGTGGAATAATTTAAATACATTATATAAATATAAACCTCAATTTCATTAATTACTACTAATAATTTTCAGATTTCCATACTTAAAGGTTAAATTCACGTCCACCCTCAAAAGTTAAAGATAATAATATTTGTATTATTACTGTACAAATATTAATCTCATTCCCAAAAATTAGAATTAATCTCTTACTGTAGTTATTTGCTCCATTAAAGAATCATCGAAACAACGTTCGAATGGTTTCCAAGACAGAACGGGCACGCGGAATCTCTTATAAATACTGCCACTTTATCCCCCCGTTCTTCCTGTCTTATTAAAAATACGAATCTCCATTGTGTAATCTACGGAGCTTCGCCCAGAGAACCGTTTCCCCTGCAGTTCAATCAGATTTTAAAACACGCGTAAGAATAAATTGAACTGAAATCACCCGCGGGACTAATAATGGCAGGAACATGAATATTAATACCGTCGGCGCACCGTGGAAACTTTCAGTCCGACTTGACAACGCCGACTGTCTGTAAATGGAGAGAAATAAACGAGGGGAAAAAAGAGTTCTTGTTCGCGACGGATGATGGGATGTCGGGTGTTCATCAGAAATCGCAGGGGACGGAAAAATGGCGATCTCCATTTCTCGTGTATTTAAGTACGCGCGTATTAACGTGGTCATATTTCAATTTCACTGTAATTTATAATAGGCGAATACCTACGTGTACAATTACATTTATTAGGTCATCCAATAAATAATGTGGTATTCTTAAGATATCAACTTAATGTATAAACGTAAAAGCAAAACGTAAATTTTAGGTTGTAATGATGGAATTGAATTTCATTAGGAGAAATTAATACTTTTGTGTTACTTGCGATTTGGAAATAAATAAATGCTATACTGACTATCAAAAATCATTTTTTACTTTTATGGTATTAAGAGTAGGTAAGTTACCGTGTATTTAATAGTAACGATATTTAAGAACACGTGTAATTAGAATTAACGACATCTTGACACCTAAGAATGGATTGACAACAGTTGTTTTAATTCTTAACACGATCTCGAACGAAAGTGAACGTAACAACGACTTAAATATTCGTAGAAGTAATTTATTCTTTACGTATTTCTCTTAGGACGTGTCCAGTTAAATATAGAAAATAATCGCGAACTCAGAATACATGTCACTTCGCATTTTCCACGTTCGTGCAGCTGTATACTTACGCGGAAAGTAATTAATCAGAAAGCATATCTTCATTGTCTCAATTTGCTTTTAACATTTAGTTTTTTCCGCGCAGAAGAAAGATAACTGTTGCATGTTTGTTCGAAAAAGAACGCCGGCAGATATCCGCCCAAAACAATGTTCCAGAGGAACGAATGTATAATTCGTTAAAATACCCTTGTTCTCTTTCTCTTCCGTTCGTTCCTTCTTTTGTTCTCGCGGAGTGGAAGCATAAATTTTTTAAATTAATTATTTCATGTAACGAATATGCATGAGGCGGAGAGCTTAGGCAAAAGTCTCTGTTGGTTATGCATAACACCGATAATTTCAAACTTCATTTGTACTCAAGTTTCCGCGGCGGCGAGCAATGGGCTACGAGTTGCGCGCATATTTCACGTTTTCCGCTGAATTTATTTGAAGCGGGTAGTATCGACCGATGGGAAATTGAAAAATGCAGATCGCTTTCCCTCAGCCTCGTGACGGGCAAGCAAATGCAGAGTGCCGGAGGTATCTTTGTTCATTGTACCAACCTTGTTTTGCATTGCGAATACGTAATGGTTTCAGCGAACGTTACGTGCTAGAATCGCGAATACTGTTGTGTCACGTAACAGGCGAAAAAAAATAAACGTGAAAAAGGAGAAAAGTCGGAATATGTAATACTGTATTTTTAATTAAATGTAAACGGAAGACGCTGAACGTTTGGCTCTCTCGCGGTTACGCTTTCGACGAATCGTAACCGATCAATTAATACGAATTCTTGATATTTATTCAGTGATATGGAAATGCACCGAGGAATTGTACGTTTTCATTAGGCAATTAAAGTATCTTTACGAGTAATGCGAGACGGAAAGATTTTGTACAGCGAAAAGGGTATATTATCGATGGAATTCTTATTATATTGTGTTTACTGCACTATTTTGAAACAAACTGAGTTTGCAGCGTTTATAATTAATTTAATATAACTAAAAAACAAATTTAAAAATTAAATAATGCTTCAACAGTAGTTTAAATTGTTATAAAGCAATAACTACCAAATTACCATCGATTAATGTTTTTAAAAATTGTTGCAATACTTATATATTTTAAATTACTTATAAACGTAGCATTTTTAATCGATATCTTACTCACTTCTGTTAGGTGTAGCTTATACAAATCTTCAAAAATAATGAAACAGAAACTTTCATACATTCTCATTCCTTCTGATATCACTTTTAACTGTATGAATTCATTAGCACAAAAAACAGAATTTCATTTCTTTTCAATCCTTTCAAAGCTCTTTAGAAATATATATTGTCGCGGCGAGTAATGAGATGCGCATTTTAGACTGAGCATTGCTAATCAGAGAACAACACATTTAGTCTCTTTATATACATCATTTATATTTTATCAGCAAATTACGCTTGACGGATAAAACTAGAGAAAGGGGGAAACGAAAGTAAAGTTCAAACGTAAGCTCCCCCGTTTGCACTCCCGGGAACAGAGAAAACAGTGACCGTGTGTAACACGGCTCACAGTTACCCGATTTGCCTTTTAACTCATTCAAAAACCAATTAGGCACCGGATGTGTAATGCAGTACTTTAGATAAGAATACCAGCGACACTCAAATAAAATAAAAATTAAATTTATGTAAAGATTAAAATTTAAAGGCATTGGTGTCAAACTAATGTAAGACATCAAAATGAAGATCTTTATTGTCTTATTAAAACTGATGTTAAGGTCTTAGCTTGATACCAATGTCCAATTTATTCTTTATTCGTTCTGTTCTAAATTTTCAATATAAACCCAAAAAAAGATTTTGGGGGCCTCGTTTGAACCGTCTAAGTGCGAAAGAAGAGCGTCGCGATTCTTACGTATTGTGTCAGCAGTACGAACAGTGTATTGCTGATCAATATAATTCTTATAAAGCAAACTTGAGTAATAACAAGTATTTATCCTTATAACCTTGGAATGATACAAGTAACACTTACTTATAACGAGCAAAGGTATTTATGTATTATACAGATCATCTTTGTTTCATAACTGAAGGTCGCGATTGTTAGTCATTTGAGTTAGATCTGGGTTAGTATTTATTTAATATTATAATACATTATTAACTCCTTGCTCTCGTGGCGAAGATTTCAAATAGAATTTAGCAAATATGAATGTCACTTAATTCTTTTAAGTCGAAATTAACTATTATTTTCCTATTATCAATTGTAACATCTTAGGGTAAACGTAGACGTAGAATGAACATGGAATGTTTCTCTGTTTCTAACAAATTATAAGTAATAAAATAGTTTCATCGAGCGTAGTGCTCAAAGAAATCACAGTGCAAAGAGTTAATATTCTATTATTATTATCATTATTATTACTATTACTATTAATCTTTCATTTCTTAAAAACGAAGATGTTCCGTGCAATATGTAATTACTCAAACATATAAATCCATATAAAAGTGATATGCTCTGCATTTTTCACGCGTATCGAAGAAAACTTCGTTCCGCGTTGAAACGGTTAAAGAAACCTTGCTTTCGAATGCGTTTACCATGTATCGTAAACTGTTTAACTTGCGAGGTTCGTCGAAGCTTAAAGATAATTAGACGACACCGGGGTTGCATAAAAATTGAAATTTCAGCCGCGGCACCGTAACTGTTTTAATTATAATAGTCGTGGCCTGCTCCGTGTATCCCCGAACACGTTCGCCGTCCCATTTAACGAGAACAGAACGACGCACGTGACATTAAAAAGGACACAGAGAGCCGTTTTCTTTTGCTCCGCGGATCGCTTGATTAACTGCTAATTCGTGCCCAGTGTACGCGAGCAGACGTGACCCGCTGTATCCCTGTGTACACGCGGCGACCGCTTATAGGTTAATCCGCGGGTTCAAGCAAAGTTGTCGGCCGCCGCAACGAGAGAAATTGAAAAGACTGCTTTCTGGATCCCTTGCCTCCATCTTCTGGCTAAATTAAACCATGCCGCGCCGCGACCGCCTACGTGTATGCCGGGGAACATATTTCACGATTGTTTCGGAACGAAATGCCATAATGGACGGAAGATTTAAGAAGGGACGTGTACAGAGAGGTTATGTAACATCCTCGTGGTCGTTGGAAGAAAGGAGTTTGCTTGTTTCTCATTTGGATCTGACAAATTTCTTCTTATTATCGTGGTATGCAGAGGGAAACAAAGGAAACTGATGTATAGTTAATTAGTAGACTGCGAATTTTCAGGTAAGTTCTAATTTTTAAGAATGTAACAGTTAGGAACAAGGAAAGAAAATGATTTTTTTAAAATTAAGAATGTAAGAACCGCTTTAGATATTTTATATAGTTTTTCATATTTATATTGTGAAATATTTGTTTTTTGTCTTGATAAAAGTTAATACGAATTTTTGCAATATGTTATTTTGCTTTTTGGAAATTATTTTGAGAAAGTTCATAGAAGTAACGTATTTTTTGTGTCTTTTGGTGGATGGTGTTTAGAAAGAGTACATTTTAGGTGAGAACAGAAATTACAGTAGGTATTTTGTGAATACTTTTGCTCGTATTTTGGTTATTGAAAGTCATTCATAAAAAATCGAATGTTTATAATACTCAGGGTTATAAATTGTGGCGGGTGTCTGCATCTTAACATCCTTGCCGACTTGTTCCAAGGCTGACGACTTTCCTAGCGGTTGGAAAAAATTAAATGAAGCGCTGTTTCATCTTTATGAGAGTCACCATCATTCCTATCATGATAACAAATAAATAAATTTAACAAAGTAATGAACATAATAATTTAACAATTAGTTTAACAAACAGTTTAATAATACAACTAGAAAATCCCCTTGTAGCAAAACGTTTTATTATTTATGATTTAAGTCAATACTTTCAAAACTTAACAAAAATGTACACTCGAATAATTAATTCTTTCTTGTAACTAATTCTCAATACTATTAATTAATTTCTTTTTATAATGATTCCTCGCATACGTGATGACACAGTTACTTGCAGAGTTACTTAGGTCACAAATTCAAGATTCCTTGTAGAAAATATTGTAAGTAAAAACTGAAAGATTTGTTTTTTAATCTTATTCTATAGTATATATTTTAAGTGTAACTGTTGTGTAAGTAATTAATAATAACAGTCATCCGTAATACTAATAATATTTAGAAATAGCATTAATATGAAATAACGTTCAACATAATGTTAGATAATCTCCTTCCTCCTACTAAAAATTGTATATTTGGCACTTACAACATTTTCTACAAATACTCTTTAATTGAGTTTTATAATTACTCTTCCTTGGACACGTAACGTTACTCGTGTAATGTATCCAGCTTTCTCTTCCCGGGTTCCATTATCGAAAAACATTAAAAGACATTAAAAGCACGACGCTATCATCTATCAATCGTATCGAGTGCGTGAATCGTCGAACGTTCTGTTATTTAACACCGTCCTACTCCTGTGTTAAGCGTTGTAGCTGAGGGGACATTGTGTTTGAAGCACATGCGGGCTTCTACGGGAAAACTCTCTGATTCAGCGTTTTTTAGACGCCTCACTTTAGTTCACCGACCTGAACTTTATATCGATGCTTTTATTGAAAATCGATCGAAATTAAATGACGCGCGATATAATTTTATCTTGTGATTGACATTCTCAGTTCACCATATATAAAATGATAGCAAAACTTTCATTTACAATAAACATTCTTTTAATCTTAAATATGTTTAGTTTCGAAATAGTTAAAGGTTTGAATTTGAATAGATCAAAAAATACTTGCGTACTATGTAACGTACATGTATATATTACACAGTTGTGTTTAACTTATAAGGAAATATGATTCTTGATACTTGAAATGACCTAGACCATTTTCGAAATTAAGGGCACATATTGTGACAAACAATCTAAGGATAAAAATTATCTAGTATCAATTTAAACAAGACACTTCGAGATCTCATAAAATAGCGACTCGATTAGTCAATCTCTTATTGTATTCGATAAATAAAGAAAAAACTCGTAATAAATCTGTATCGAAAAATTAGTACTATCGAAATACTAAACAGTTTTTCGTTTAGGTTGTAAACGAATTTATTATTCATTACTGCATGAAAATAATGGATTAACTTATTATTTCTCTTTTTCATGGTTATAGGAAATTTTACAGACGTTTGTTAACAGTTTTTTTTTTCATTTAATCACTACTATCTTCCTCCATTGTTTTCAACTATTTTTTTCATCGCATTTTATGTTTATTCGGTTCAGAATGAGCATACTATATTTGATAGCTTTGTTATTTCGAGACAGAATTAGTATTCGTCAGTAATTAGGGTATAATTTTAACAGGACTTAGCAGGGGCATTTTAATATGAACATTTTTGCGTTGTAAATTACAAGTTCGGAGGACAAGCTTTCACTGTAATGAAACAGTAGGCTATTCTGCTCGCCATTATTCTGTACTGCCATGAACGCAGGAGACTGAGAATAAACTGGAGAAATACGATACCGGCGGTGAATATCAAATTTTTTACATTTGATAATTGGACACTTTTATTCTCACATTAAGAGAAAATAAATGTATTTTTCGCGATACAAGAAAAATTATGTGGAAGGTTGATGTAGAAAATGTATCTCGAACTGGGTATTATTAGTAATTCTGTGGTTTATTATCACTAAACGCACCACGACCAGTCAAATGACCGGTTTTAAAATTTCATTAAAACTCCTGCGTCTTCTTTCGCCCATGTAATTTGATATCAATTAATCAGTTTTTTAATTTTTTTTTCCCCTCCGTTTGTTTCTGTTTTTACGAAGAAAAATTTATCGTTTAATTTGTTTACCTTTATTTTATAACCAGTTACTTAACCGGTTACGATACGAATAGATGTATATAGTGGCGGTACGTTTAGTGTTGTTTAAACTCATAGTTATAGTACAATAAACATATCGAATGAAAGGAACGAAAATAAAACTATTCTTTACTATTCTCGTTCTACAAAAATTAATCATGCAAAAGCCAGACAGCGTCATTTCGAGAATTAGTATTAACTTCATCATGATCTCGTTCTACCCTCGAAATCCGCGATTAATAATCTCGACTCCACATAACTGCGACTTCGTAAATAAAAATAATCCAACTAATCGAATAAGAATCCAATGGTGTCTGGGGCGGGCTTGAAATATTTATCAGCGGAGCTTTGTAAGCGTAACTCGCCAGCTATTTCTGTAATTCTAAATCGACGTTCGCGCCTTCGTGAAGTCGATTTCGCAGAAGCACGTTTTAAAAACAAAAGACCTCTGCCCGTCACGGTGAATGATTATTTTCGATTTCGTCCGACTCTGCTCGGAAGCAAAAATTGAAATCGAATGAAGCGAAACCGCGAGGTGTCGAAACGACGAGGTGAGAACAGGCAGAAATGTTCTCCGCACGTGCCGAATAATATACACGATCGAAGGTACTCGCCGAAAGTTCTCGTACAATTGGATAAAGAAGAAAAATCGCAAGAATATTCCGGCGTTTTAACATTTTGCGGTCGAATGCCGCCGTAATGGCGCCTTCGAGGTCTGATGTATGTAAGTGCGTTCTAATTAATTCCGCGAACATTTAATTTAACCAGTTAACTGCGTTCGACGAGTATACACGTTATCTTAAAATCAAAATGACACTAATGCTTTTAGCGATAAATTATTTATTTTTTTCAGATAAACACGTAATTCTTCGTTTTGCTTTATCTTTTCGCCGGAATACATTATAGGCGCATTTGGCCTGCGTTAGACGAGTATACACTTCATTGTTTGATTTCATCGCGAGCAGTATCAGAGATTTCTGAAACTAAATTCCACAGTCAACAGGTTAAAAATATTTGAACTTATTAACATGCTGAAAATATATGTAAAGAACACTTATTATTTCTGATTTCGTGATGATAGATGCATGTGAGTCTTTCACAATTCTTAGTGTACTCAATCCTATCGCTACGACGGACGAGTTATCTCGGTTGCACGATATCGAAGAATCGACGCTATGAACGAGATATCTCGTCATTATGATGTATTTACGATACTATCATGGTGACGAGATATCTCGTCCATTGTAGCGAAAGGGTTAACATGATTCACGTTTCTATTGGCTTTGAGTACCGTGTGCCAGATGCCATTGCGCAAATATGCACCCAGAATATTAATCGCTAGCTTTGTGAGTCTTTTATAAGATTCATTACGTTATGGTTGCTTTTATTCGCAGCAATGCTCTAATGATCAAAGGATTGAGATTCTAAAATGGAATGCTGCGAGTGAAGGCTTTCATTAATCAAATTACCGGAGATTGATTTCTTCTTTTTTAGTACTTAAGGTTTCGATGCATAATTTACATAATTTCTTATAGAATGTTAACAGAGCGATAATTATGAGAAATTTTGATTCCCTGGTTTCTATTTCATTAAGAAAATTGCAAGAAAGTATAAAATTAAACGTAAGTTTTGAATATTTAAGTGAAAATGGACTTAAACGTCGCCGTCCAAGGGTTAAATTTCACTTTTACGCGCGTCAGCTCGACGCGAATCGTTAACTTTCGTCCGCCAGTTGCAGGGCGTCTCCGCGTTTTCGAATAAATTCTATTCGGCCACCGTAGATGTCGGAAATTCTGCGGCGGACAATATCGCGCCGAAAACCGCGGCTGTTTGTAAATGCACCGAACAAAAATGTTCAGGCTGCGTCGCGAACAGTGGATGTTATTCGCGGTCCGCGCGCGGGTTCGAGCGTGAAACTGACTGAAACAGTGGCCGTCGCGTTGCCAACTTCGGGACAAAAGTGGCTGGATTCTTTGTAACTCGTTTTTCCCCGAAAATATTTTCAAGCCTTTCCCACCGTAAATTCTGTTACACGCTCAAAGAGAGAAATATGGCTGATAATTTCATCTAAAATCTCCGAAACAAAAAATATTCACGTTAATTGATGACTGCAGTAATTGAAGAATATGTGGCAATTTTGAAAAATATTATTAGTATCGATCAAATATTTCTTTACTAGAAATATCTTACTTTATTAACGAAAAATGAAACTTTGCGCGGCTTTATTTCATAATTTCAACACGAAAAAATTTCATTCTATGACATCGAGTAATTAAATATTGTCTCAGACTCCGTTTCCAAAGCGAATTGAAAAATACGCGCAAAATCTATCGCGTGGCAGGTGTTCTGCTCGTTTGAAAGGTCGTTAAAAAATATTTGAACATTCATAATTCTATGAAACGTGAAATCAATTGATTTTTGAAGAGTCTATAGATTTATCCACATGAAACGTTTATTTATCTTTTACAGTCAACTCGGGAATAATTTTTAATCCGTAAAATTCAATCTGTCTTTTTAAATTGATGTTTCATTGATGTTTTCAAAAAATCATGAAAAACATTTGAAACCCGTCGCACACAATGTTTTAAACTTTTCAATTTCCACGTGCCATTATTAAAGTCTCGGACGTCATTTCTTCCTCATCCCGTATGCAGGGGACCGCGCGCGTCGTAAGACAGAGGAAAAAATCGGGCGCCATTTTTATTCGTTCTAAATAGAGGGTTGATCTGTCATCCAAGAAAGCCACCGTGAAAACTGACTTATTACCCACACCACGGTCCCTGGATAAGGATTAAACTGAATCCGTCCCCGGGACACGGACAAGAACTTTCAACTTCCAGTTTCGCGCGCGAGCGGGCTGGTAGAGAAAGAAACGGAACGAAGGGAATTTCTCTTCTTGTCGGGATTCATCGTTAACTAAAGCTCGCCGCGCGTCGACGGTTGTCCCTTTCGCGGACGGAAGTTCAAACAGAGCCGTTAACTTTTTCGATCGCGCAGCGACGATCGTTACACTTTCAAATACGGGGAACGTATTCGCGCGATCCGACCCACGGTGGGAATATTCGCCCATTTCCGTGTAGGAATCAAAGAACTTCCGATGGAATCAAGACAGAATGATGAATCTCTTCTAAAACAAACCTGCAATATAGGATTAGAGAAAAATACGTAAAAAGCATGATAAACAAATTTTAACCGCGTGAAAATTGATTGAACTTGATGTTTCTTTAAACGATTTGATATATATATACACCTAACCTACCTAACCTACCTACCTACCTACCTACCTACCTACCTACCTAACCTACCTTACCTACCTAAAAGTAACTATGTAATAAGTTAAACTGATTTATATTAAATAAAAAAAAACAACGCGATACAATTGACTTGGGACTAGCTTATTATTGTAAAATGTATGAAATAAAAGTTATATCAAAGTTTTGCAAAAAAAAAATATATTAGTGGCCATCGTAGTTTTTTTAAGTAAATTAAAAAAGTATGGCGTTAAGTGAGTTACTGATCAATTCAATATTAAAATTTAATAGATTATAATTTTTTAAGCTCTTTTAGATAAATATTACCCTGCTCTTATATTACTTTCACTCTGGGTTTCCTAAAATTAGGGCTTGTGACCTTCTACAACTTTCACAAAACCCAAAACACTAGTATGAGGGGAAAAACTCGATAATGTTAAACTAGGTTAAAATTTCAACTTTAGACCAAGAAAATTGTTGGTCCTCAAATACGCGTAAATGATGTTTTAAACTCTGTTTAGAAGTGGAGAAGTAGGATGGTTTGAGATTGTGAGTTAACTATGAACCCTTTATGTTATTTTAATTTATCATATTCGTTTTTAATGACCTTTTAATGACTTTTTTAATTAATGAATTTAATATTTTTTAAATAAATTCTGTAACGATTGGTTTATAAATATTAACTTGTTCCTAAAATACTATGCAATTCTGTGGTCAGATCTCAATTCAGCATTTCGAAATCAATAAAAATAAATTTATTAAATCAGTTACACGGTGATTTAAGAGATATCTATTTCAATCATTTCTCTGTAACGTCGAAACTTATCGATCCATGCTTTTCGCGTATTTTTCTCTTACCCTTCACCGTTTCAGTTTCAGTTTGAAAAAATTCATCGCTCTATCTTCATTCTATCAGAAGTTCTTTGATTTCAACGCGAAAACGATGGAATGTTTCCACTGCGCGCCTCCCTCGCCGAGGCAAAGTAAAACTCTCGTATGGGAATATATGCAGCGCGGCTAGAGGGCAAGATTTAAAAAAAATAAGGGAAAAGGAGGATGGTCCTCGTCTCCGGACGATGGGAGACGGGATCAGAGCGGTGTCCCGATCCCGCGGGTTAAAACGTAAAACCAGCCGGAGCCTCGAAAGTGTGAAATCGTATTACCCGATGAATATGCAGCGCGATTTTGCGGTCGAAAGTTTTCGGTGCCGGTTGTAACTCGTGGCCGCCCCGATGGCAACCGTGGACGGGAAATGGCGGGTGCCGAGGAACCGGGATCTCCAGACGTATTCTAATTAGTACAAAAACCGAGAGATGGGGAGTCGTTGGTAACCGGTATAGCGGGTGTACATGATAGTTGGGTAAAATGTAATCTGATTGCGTAGGTATCGAAAGTAATAGTTAAAATGCAATTTTCAATTTAGTTGCGAGTTACAGCTCGTAATTATTTATTAGGGTTCGTATAATTACCTCGGTTTCGATTCTAGATAAGTGATATGTAAGGATTATATAGGAGATAATATGTAATCATAAGTATTGTATTTGATGAATTATCGCCACTGTTATGCAAAAGATTACCTTTTTGCTGACTGTGTTGTATTTATCTGTATGTACTTACTTTTTTTATTTTAATTATAATATTATGGTTGAAAAGATTTTTATTCATTTTTGTTTCAATAGAATCTTTGTTAATTTTAATATTACATATATATTTAAGAATTGAAATGTATATTTCGTTGCCTGGAAGTATGTAGATGGATTTTTGATTTTCATAATAACCTGAAGAAGGATATGAAGTCTTTAGTAGATTTAATTAAATTTTGTGCATTATTGTTTGTATCTTTATGAGGAACATATTTTAATAGTAATTTATCAAATATTTATATGGTAAAAATGTTATCAAAAGTACGTAGGCACTGATCTTTTGTTGTCATGTTACTTACATGCTTTGTTTGCAACTGAGCGGTGCCGATATGATGAGGAATTATGAAAGGGTTGGAAACGTCAAGTTACCAGAAAGGTGGTACGTCACAGATGTTCGTAAATTACACTCGACCAAAATCTGCGTTCGCTGGTTTAATTGGTTCTGCTGTAGCCGCGAGAAAGCGCGGCAAGAAGTCGCTTTGGAAATTAATTAGGCATCGATTACGGATACTGCGTAATTCAAATTTAATTGGACTAATCCATTTGCAAATTGGTCAGTGCGCAATTTTCCCTTGGCAAATCGCAATGTTATTTACGACAAAACAATTGGTTTGTTTAAAGATCCAGTGTACGATAAAAATTAGAATAAACTACGATAAGAACAAAAAACTAGAAACTTTTCATTCAATTAATTTAATTTTATTCTATTTTATTTTGAATTTTCATTTCCGCTTTCTACTGAGTTTATTGATCAATAAATAATCAACCTATATCGTGTCTGACGCGCATTATAGTGTACACTGATTTTACTTAAACATTTGACAAAATATTAAAACTATAACAAGCTGTAACCCTAAATTTGAGACTATTTCTATTAGAAAACTAATATACTACTACGATTTTATTCGGTTTCATTTTATACTGGTGTTGCAGTGACTGATAATCCTCTGTCATTAGACAAGTGAACAGAAGTTTGTACCAGAATCAGGTTTGAGAGTATTAACGCATTGCATTCTGGTAACGAGAAATCTCGGTTTTATATAAAGACACTTGGCTAGGTAACTTTGCTAATTACCACAGTATTTAAAAACATATTAAATTTGATTAGAACTGACTATCTATTTAAAATACATTAGGTAACAATATGATATTTGAGCTTTTCTGTATACAATGATATAGATTGTGCTCATTGAAAATCACCATCCATACAATTCAGATTTCAAAGATTAGCCAATACGCAATGTAAAAATTGCAATGAAAAAATTCAAAAACTAAATCCTGGATTTGAAAGAACAAACAGTGTTTCCCAGTCATTAGTCTGGCAAGTTTTTGATGTTCCCTTACATCTTCTTTCGGCCGTGTTCGCGCGGACGGATCCATTCTCCGTGGTAAACTGAACGAGAAATTACATCACAAACGTCCGATCGTGTTTGAACGGCTGATTAAAATTTAGTCGAGTTGGTTGATCGCGGAATTGTAGTTCGGGCAATTCTGGTTGGTTTACTGCTTCACGGTGAAGTTGAAGTTTCATTTGCTCGGGTGGGATAATGCGGGCGTTTGCCAATCGTGGGATTTAAATTGTGCCAAACGTGTCTTCGATCGGATATGGAAAACTTCTCATTGCCGAATTTCACGATATTTTTAATATGCAGTCACGTTTAAATCCGAGAGAATTTGTGCAATTGTAGATCGAGCAGGGCCGTTGAATCGAATGTGTTACGATGAATCGGGACCATGATTTCTTCATTTTTTACAGGATTAGATATCATAGGATCTTGTCATCACTGTATAATAAAATTCAAATTGTCACTATCACAAAATGAAGGTAATCTTATATTTATCTTTCAAACTCAAAATTAATAGTATTTAATACTAGAACTACATACTGAGTGTTTAATATAATTATTATATAATTATTATAAATATAATAAAATTATAAGATCACATTTGTTTTAATTTCTGATAATTATTACAAAAAATTGAAAAAGCTCTGAAAAACCAAGGGAAACCGTAGTAATTTAAACATTATCGATAATTAAAATCTTGAACTGCAAATATTTTCGTGACTTCGTTTCGTTCGGATTACTAGCTCACGCAAAAAATCGGATAAAAACTTTATGTACTCAACTGAAAGATTTACGAAGTTAAGAATAAACAACATTTTAATAATGTTCATAAAATCAAGCTATATCATGAGTTTGCTTCAATAAACATGTTAATACAAATAAAGTATAACCTTGTAGCAAATTCGAGTTTATTATGAACGCTTAAGAATTCTCAGTCTAATAAATAACATTTTATCAATATTTTCGCATAAAACTGTTCATTCTGTTAAAAGGAAACAGGAGAATGGTACAGAGGAGAAAGCTTCGAAATTTAAGTAGAAAAATTGATTTATTTCCTATATTTCGCGATACATTACGGCATCATGAAACTACAGGGGCAAAATTAGATTTCACGGTAGACAGGGTTTCTGGGTCGCGGAAAGGTATCGAGATAAATTTTCGAGTAATTTATTGAAACTTCGTCGAGACGTTGTAGTAGGGAAGGTGAAGCTGGAAGGGGGAGCAGAGTGACTACTACTACAGCAATATATTACCATGATAAAGGCTGGTATGTAATGCAGACGGAAAAACGAAGCATAAGAGTGCAATGGAAACTGTGGTTGCAGGGGAAAAAATATTCATATCGCTCTGACTCACTGGGATTCTTAACTTAATTAGGTCTATAAAATTCGAAGAATTTGACAAATGTTATATAGCTAATAAAATAATTAGGTAATACTAAATGAACGTAAATAAAGTTTAAGAAACATCATAAAAACAAATGAGCAACAAGTTTTCATCTTTCTCTCCATATTATTCATTTATAATTATTGCGGATAAATATTATATGCGATATAATTCCAAAGTCTGCAATTTAACGATTTAATTTATTGGCGGACTGCGGAGTTTATGTATTCATACTAGTTTACTTAAATATATAGAATACAATAAAAGAATAGAATTCAATGAATCGTCACATTAGTTCAACGTGAATTAATCGTATCATTGGAGATATAAACTTTTCGACACTAACTTACACAAGTTTACTTTAAAAATTGGTATCAGTAGAAAATTCCATGTTTATCAAAGCTCGATATTCAAATTTATTCCAGTATCTACGTACGTTACCAATTTTTATCATTTACACATATTTATAATCAGTTATAACTCCTACTACTGAACACTGAAACTACAATATCACCAATCCCAAGAAAGCTTCACCCAAACCATACAAACACTCCGTATATAAAAGACCACCCGTGCGTTGCTCTAACAGAAAGAAAATACGATCCTAGATAATGCACTGGAACGAGACCATCTATATCTATCGTCGTTCTTTCAGTGAAGTAGTAGACTGTACAAAGTAGCAGCTGATAAGATTTACCTTTCGCAGCCGTTGCAACCGGCGTCAGGGTCATCCGAAATTATCAAAAGGGAGAAAATTTCTGGGTCGGCCATGAGAAACCATAAAAAGATAGCGCGAACTGCTCGATTACTTACTGCCATGGTGGAAGCTGCACGAAGAGGAAGGGGGCAGGCTGTGCACAGCATGTTCAAGGATTTCTGCTCTAGAATATGCAGCTGCAGCTCCTCTTGTAAAATCCCGCCAACCTTCCCCTCCTCTGCCTCTCTCTCTCTCTCCCCCCACCCCCATTTCGTTCCGTGACTCGTTGTTTCGCGCACTGGATCTTTCCACGCTCGCCTCGAGCGATTGTCGGGCTCGCGCAAGGAAATCTGGAATTTCCAGTCAGGGTGAGCGACGTTTGATTTTTGACCGAACACCTCGCTGCAAGTATTTTATAATTACGTTCGGGGTAATGTTCGCCGGTGACAAACGAGATGGCGGTGCCAATTTCAGCGCGATGGGAGCCCGGTTATACCGTCCGACGGGTTTAAATCTTCTTTCTTTTTATGTCGGAGACTCGATGGCCGATTCTCGGAGATCATCGTGCGCCGAGCGCAGATCTACCTTCGTTTTCGTGATGTATAGGTATCGGAGAAATCGGTTGCGACGGAAAATGGAGTATTGTTTTTTTTTTCTTTTTATTAGTTAGTACTTTCATTTTGGATGTAGTCATGTTTGACAGTAATTTGTGCAGCATTTTTTGTTGTTAAAATTAGAAAATTTTTGTGAGCAATTGAATTTTCAATTTTGTAATTATTTGTGCGTTTATTGGAAGAGTGACAGTCTTTTTTATTCAAAATTTGAGCAGAAACTTTTTTTTTAATAAATGTATGAATTTTTTGAAGCAATTACCAATATTCATCATTTTTCAGTTTTTCATATGAATGCAGTCAATTACAAATACATGCAATTTTGATTACTTTCACATCATTTCCTTCAATGCGTGGTTTAAAATTTTTCACTTGAATAGAATTTGAATACACGTATGCAACGCAATGAACATGACGAGTATGCATTTTAAGAGTCACGCGCGATTGCAGATTTACCTTCACCGAAATTTCGTAATTAAATTATCTGAGCGTGGAAAATATTGCAGATTCTGGGGATACTTTTAGAATTATTTTACATATCTCGCCGGGTGAACTCGTGCCATTTACGATGTTTTTTTCAGATCGCTTGAAATTCATTTCGAAATGAAAATATTAGTAAGTTTAATGTGCATTCGTTCTCACGCAGATATTTGGTGTTTTTTTTCGAACGTACTTTTTTGCTGGTAGATTTCATAAATAAATTGAAAGCTCCTCATGTGTAACAATCTCGTTTGAAGTCCAAATTTTTTGTAACTTACATTACACTGTCTGCCATGGGCGGCGAAACGCAGTGTCATTCATTCAGCTTGGTCACTCTAAATAATTTTTTAATTAACTGAGAACGCCACGATAAGATTATTTCTCGTTCGGGGAATGAGTGTTTAAGTATTCATTCCACTGGAGATCGCGTGCTTCGATAGTCGCGTTGCATCTATTTTTATTTAATGCATTTGTTAACGCAATGCGCATTCGCAGGAAGAAATTTTAATGCGTTCGTAGTAGGCGATCGTTAGGATACTTTTTTCCGATGTTTATGTATGCTTCGTATTTTCATTCCATGTACACGGATTAAAAACAGCACAGATCTACAAAGAGCGATATACTGTTGTATTTTTGAAATTATGGAAACGGGTACGACTATAGTACGAATTAGCATAGATTTTATCTGTCATTGTAACGGAACCTTTTTATACGTGCTAGCGTAACTGTTGCAAGTTCCTGTCATCAATATTTAACCAATTTTATTATCAACAATATTTCAATTATATTTCGAGAAAATGTTCTTGCTAAAAACGCGAATGAAATACAAAGGATAATAAATATGTTTTCTCAAACGTAGTGATTATAAAAGTACAAAATATATTTCTAATCCTTGTATAAAAACAACTTTTTTAAAATATATTGTATACGTTTAAAATAATCAATGTATTAATTGATCATGAATAATATTTAATTCTCTGTGCTGAGAAAATTTTTAGCTTTTTGTATGTTTAAGAATTACCTATAAATTCCACGTGTCACATAGATTCAGTTTTATACAATTCCATAAATTCCCATTAAGATACTTTTAAATAAAAGATACACATTTCAATAAAAACTATATTTACTCATCGTTCGAATCTGTTTCTTACAAGATCAGAACGTCAATTGCTTTATCTCAAATTATTTGACAATTTATTTCCTGAAATTCCCTTGTTACAGCATACTGTCTCTCAGACCAACTAAAAACCACGCGGCGCTCACGCAAATGAAAACGTACTTTAATAAAGTGTACGTTTTAAACTTCTTACGTTAACTGTAACTTAATGAAGCTCTTAACGAAATAAAAAGCAAATCTCCGTTTAATCCTCGCGTCTCTGGGTCACTCCAGAAAAATGTGAGCGAGTATATGTACTTACTTATCTACCTGCCCACGTTAACCTGCGCCGTATGCTAATTAAGGATCAACGCGATTCTTTCTTCCACGAGTACGTAATTTTCCAAATCTCGTTCTCCGGATACTAGTTCTCGTGTTCCGCGTGACAGTTCGTCGACCGCAGGCAGCGTTTCAGGAATTAGATTCTAAAGTAACGGCCGGCTTGTTCTTGTTTTGTTACAGAGGTTGCAGTGGTCCAGCAGTGGGGCGCATCGTGAACTTTGTTACTTGAAGGGACGTAGCGAGGACGAATGTCAGAATTACGTGCGCGTATTCGGTAGACAAGGGCCTGATCGATTTCTCGTTTGTGGGACGAACGCGTACAAGCCGCTGTGCAGGCAGTTCACCATCAAGGTAAGCGCTTTAGATTCTTTTTAAAACCGGCCCAGCTACGCGAAGGCCGTTCGATAAGTAGTCCTTTGTTTCGCGGCAAGTGGCTACAGTCACCTTTTAACGTTTGGACCGTTTATTTTGAAAGTGGTGTAGGCGTTTTTTCTCTTTACTTTATTTTTCAACAAAATTGGGATAATGGAAAATTTATATATATATATTTTTTTAACTGCTAAATTTTTGTTTACAATCAATTTATAGTTTACATTTTGGAGAATTCGGAAAAATGCATTGTCATTCGTTTTGAGAGTGTCAGTCTTTTTTGTGTTTTAAATTGGGAAAACGAAAAACTCAACGCAAAGCATGTACGTTACTGTTTTGTTAAAGTGTAGGTTGTCTATTGTTACTCTTAATATTAGATCTTGTTATTTTTACTTGATTAAAACTGTTAAATAACCATAACAGAGTCGACTATTATTCAGATAAATTTTTACTTTATTCTGTTTCTCGAATGAGATTGCATTTATTATTCACGTCGATCGTGCGACATGTAATTTGCATGAAAATTGCAGACTATATAAATAATCGGAAAATTCGGTTATTCGAAAAATGTGAGAGAGAAACTGTAGAATTGCAATTCATGTTTATTTTACAAAAATTTCCCTTTGAATATGTTACATTGCGTAACACAGTTTTAGTATCTTTGTGTTTGTCGCGTTCGTTGCACTCGTTTGTTTCGGTAATAATCTTCGTAGTTACAATATTACATGGAACACAGCGTGCTCTTTTCATGAAATATTGAAAAACGTTACAAAGTGGTCATTGATTTTCTCCGTGACATTTTACATAACACAAATAACTTTATATAACCGTTATAACATCGTATAACAATGCGCATAAAATTCATTTGATTTTATCGAAAATACTAAATTGCGTTCGATACAAATATGCACCACTAGTAACCGAATGTGTAAATTATTTCGAATTTACACATAATTCACTGTTGATTCTCCTATAAGTGATCGCGTTAATAGTTTCCTGTTGAAATAAAAATGAAAATCTCCCATATTATACATATGACTTTTTTTCGAAACAAAATTCATAAACATTAGAACAAATACAACATATTTTCTATATTTACACTTCCTCTTTCACATAAAACAGTACAATAAAAATATCAACAAGTAACAATTATCAAACAAAAAGCCAATTGATAAATTCAATTTTATTTCACTGTAACGGAGAATCTTAGTTTCCATTGTAGCAATATTCATCGAAAGAATGTTATTTGACAAATGAGAGGATGTCATTGCAGCATTTCGCAGGAGTCGGAATCTAAATTTCGCCGTAACAATATCAGTAACGTATATCATTCATGTAGTGTCAAATGTTAATCAGTTTAGGCTGGGAAGTTACAGTCAGCAAAACACGGGCAACAACGTACTCGACGTCCGGAAATCTTTTGTCGCCACATGAGTACTTAATGAGCACACGCTCGACAAAAGCGACTGGGAATTTGACTTTGGGTTACTGTTTCGTTCATTTATTTAACAATCACGCGCTGCACAGCGTGTGTACACGAACGTGCCGGCGGAAAGGATGCCGTTTTAGGAACAATAACCGTTATAAAGGGAGAACAAACCCAGCGCAACGCACAGCATTAGGAAACGTAGACTTTGCGGCTGATTTATCGCTCGATCCTAAATATTGACGCAACAAACAAGCCGTGTATGTAATACGATTAAACGACGATGGCAATAAGCGAGTACGTACCTACGTACAGGGGAACTGCAAATAGATTCTCATCAGTCCCATCTAATGCTATTACGAATTGTTTTATCGTTATACGTAACATGGATTCTATTGTTCGAAAAACGATTTCACGCGTATTAGCTTAATGAATTGTCTGCCTGCAGGGTTTCCGACATGCCTCCGTTTCAAACTGACTCAGACGTGTATAATCACTCTTGAATCGACGTTCGCCGTGACTACCAGTAATGATTGCATTAATTAACGTTACTTTTTGCAATTACTTTGATCGATGCTTTTAGACGACTGACTAAGATTATTTTTATACTTTAATTTTAGTCAATTGAGTTGCTTTCGGACGACTTTTTTTAGCGAATTTTTTAAAGTAATTTGTTTGTTTATTTAACAAAAACTTTCATTACAAAAGAAATTACAAGAAAAAAATAAAATAAAAGAATTATATTATTTACTTATAAAAAATGTTTAGTATTAATACATTTCTATTTATTACATGTTTACACAATTTACTGATTTTTAAGAATACAATTAGAAAAATAGAATTACGATAGAGAATGGTTTTTCTGAATTTCCCATAATTCCATACAAAATCATCAGTCTGTCCGTCACGTTTTACATTATCTCCAGAGACGCGTCATACTGATCCACCTCGCAGCACGAGCCAGAAGTCATTGAATGATAAAAGCCCAATTTCAAACACTCAGACTGTCAGGAACAATTTGCGTAACGTTCCGTAAGATTTCATATAGCTAAAAGCAAGATATATTATTCCCGAGGTTGTCCGTTTAAGTTCAGTTCATTTCCGGATAGCATCAGTCATTTCGGTTCAGCAGTAGTCGTTATCCTTCCCGATATATTAATTTCCTCGATTCGCAGCGGGGACTCCGAACATCGTTCTAAGTGCATGGCGATTCGAATGCAAATTTTTTATCGATATCGTGCCTCTTTTTCCTTTCCGAGTAAGAGTTTCACGAACGGACACCGGCGGAATCGTTACAAAATTAACGGTCCCGAGGTTAACTCGACGCTTCTGATAAAGTGTTTCCATAAGTTACGAACTTTATAACTTCCGGAGCCGTTGGTACAGTCCTATAAGAGATTGCGCTCGAACACTGTTTTCGTCAGGTGTTATCGTAAAGGAGAGCGAATAGTTGGCGGTATTTCATAACGCAGTTGGACCACGTCTCGCGTTCTAAATTACTTGGAATATTATCTTGAACAATTTTCTTCGAACCGACCAACCAGATTTTACGCGCAACCGGTGCTACATAAAATGTTACTTAGTATTCGATAAACTTGTATGTAAACGTTCATTCAGCGTCCTTTTCATTTAATCATTGCAAAGCAATTTTACATTTAGATACTTTCCTAGCATTTGCAGATTCCCAGTTTTTTCTTTGGAAATGAAATAAGATTATGGAAAGTGTAACAGTCAATTTATCTGGTACGATAGTAGCGTCGATAAATTTTTCTTTAGTGATCTGTAGGATTGTCTATATTATGACCAGTGAAATGTCAGAAGTGAAAAATTATAAATTACTTTATGAACCATGTTAAATGTTGTACAGCAAATATTAGAAAGCTGTTGACGTGTATTAGTAATATGTTTATTAATATTTACTGAGCAATATAATTTCCACCATTACTAATAACTTTTTTCCAATTTAATAGTAATTTCTGGATTCCATTTCTGTATAATGACTCATTTTGGAAAACTTGAGGTGACATCATCAGATAAAACGTTCCGACAGACCTACGATATTAATTTATTGTCATACAAAAGTATTGTACTCATAATAATTCTCCCTCACGATCAACAGAGTTCAAAGGGAACGAAATTTGTTTATAAGCCACAGGAATTTTGGCCAATGAAACGTTAATATAGCCGGGTTATCCGTTGAAACCGAAGTCTCTTCGGATTTTCAGGCGAACTTTTCAAACATGAAAGCGGCCCTAGAGGAGCACAGAGAACGGTTTCGGAAAAAGCCCGCTGTTTCAGCCTTGTAATACGGCTTTCTGGCCGCGTTTACGCCAACGAATCGTTCCGCCCTCTTTTTTTCCCCTCTTTCTGCACGGTCTCCGCGAGCTGTAGCCTCGCCGCTCCGAGGCACTATTTTTAATCAGGCATAAAGTATAAAAGAAGAATTAATGTTGATTCCGCCGTTGGGCGTAACAACTTGTAGCAAACTGTCTTGCTTACCTTGCTCTTGCTACGTTTTAAACCTATCGGGCATATCTGCATGCGCTCCTCTTTTACGTTCTAAAAAGCTGGGATCCCTTGAGCGCACGCCGCGAAAAAGAACATGACTTCGTCTGGCAATCAATGAAACCAGGAATGGAGAACGTTTTCCATAAATAACATTCTCGGAAATATATCTTGGCATTCCTTTGTAAAAGATGGTGGCTCCCTTTGTGTGCGGAATAAAGGATTCAGTGTTATTTGTGAATCAGTGATCTTTCTGTTTTTTGTTTCTTTTCATTAGTCGTTGCTGTTTTTATTAGTTAGGTCGTTGTAAATTTGATTATATAAAAAGAAAATTTATGTTTGAGAATTTTCTGATTTTTCTTGGACCATTGTACACTTATTATTATATTGTAGACATATTTATGAGAATAATTGTTGGGAAGAATTATAAATGAATATCGGCATGAGTTATCATTATTGTAAATTTGTAATTATACTCTAATAAACGGTTATATTATTTAAAGTTTGTTTAAGAAAAGAATAATTTCCGTAGACCTTTACAATTACATTAGAAACCAAACGACAGCTGTTTAATAATTAAACTTAATAACGTTCTTAGTTACCATTAAACGTGTTATTTATAATCCCGTTAATAATTGAATGCTCGAACTTACATTGATACTTTTTGTCGTTGCTCGTAACTTACGATTCATTAAATTGTCAAACGATCGATTTTTATTGTGGCAGGAGGATGTTCGCTGTAGAAATTACACCGTCGTTTAATTGAATGCCGTGTACGTATTGCAGTTCCGCGTTTGCTTTGCGTTTTTTTTCGCATTACGCTGCATGCTATATTTCTGCCTCCGTATTATAATGCTTACAATGGTCCTATATTAATTTTCCACGATTTCTTCTACGACTACTTGTTACTCGCCTCCATTAAAGGGATCGGAATTTCAATCTTTTTTTGTTGAATTGATAACTAATTTACTTTGCGATTATAAATTTAATATATTTGTTCGTCGCCTTTTACGGCGATACGCTTTTTAGCTATTCCCTTTTCTCCTTAATGAAACTTTTTTGTAACCATTCATAAATACGTAAGTCAAACAAAAACAATTTTATAACTTTTATTCTCTCAATTTGTCAGAATAATTATGAAAATATCTAATGAAAATGTTAAATCACATCTTATCGAATATATTTGTGAAATTTATAACCATTTCGAAACCATTCGTTCTTAACACTAGAATTACCGGGCCAGTCAAAATGACTGGTTCAAGTTTCTTTGTTTCGCAATTATTCATATGTTCAAAGCATTGAATATTCGAAATGATTTTGAAAATAAATAGTTTCACTGGAATACTACAATGAATGTCTGAAATTATTTTATAATTCACGTCACATCATAACGCCAATCTATCCTTATAATACATTTTTACAATACACCAAATACTTACTCCTATAAAATCGTGGCCGAACGTTCTTGGGCGACAATAAGGCGTTATAAAATTCAGTGCAGTCGAACAGATTAAACCCGAAATACAGTGTTCGCGTTCAAAAACGAATTTCCCTCTTTATACGTAACACCGTCTCAGTAAGTGTCTATAAAAATTTAGTGCGCAGTTTCTCGCGAGTTCCGATACTCCCGGTTCTGGAGCTCGCTTCAAAACAAACTCACCTATTTTCATCGGCCGCTTCGGCGGGCGTAAATCCCGCGTAAACTTCGCTGCAAATAAATCGTGACGCCAGGCATAACTTTCTTACGCGATCGTCGCGACGGGCACGCGACACAACGGGTGGAAGTTTTGACCGGAAGGGGGAGGATCAGTGTTAAATTCATATAATTATTTTTAATGTTGCATCAACTTCCCGAGGGCCATTAGGAATTATATTAGGATTTTACATATGGGTATTCGTAATTTTTAAA
Source organism: Nomia melanderi (assembly GCF_051020985.1). Taxonomy (NCBI): domain Eukaryota; kingdom Metazoa; phylum Arthropoda; class Insecta; order Hymenoptera; family Halictidae; genus Nomia; species Nomia melanderi. The sequence continues at coordinate 9,538,984 of NC_135004.1, read as the reverse complement.
TTAATTTAATTAATTTTGTGTGCTTCGAAAACGTGTCCCTTAGCTTACTCATTTGTAATATTGTACCACTTAACTGCGTTCGACGAGTATACACGTCATCTTAAAATCAAAATGATACTAATTCTTTCAACGATAAATTATTTATTTTTTCAGATAAACGTGCAATTCTTCTTCTTTCTGCTTTAGCTTTTCGTTGAAATATATTATTGGTGCATTTGACCTGCATTAAATGATTATAGACTTCATTAATTGATTTCATTGCGAGCACAATGAAAGACTTTTGAGACTAAATTCCATACTTAACAGGTTAAGTAAGTTTCACAAAGGAATTGCGAATACATGTGTATCATTGTTACCATTACAATCATATGTGTACATAATTGCATGAAGAATTTCAGAAATAACGAACGTTAAACGATGGCATTCACTATGCGAGGATTAAATAACGTTTTCCTAGTAGGCTACGTATAAATCTTAATAGGACTAATAGAAAGATCAAAATGATGCATTCTAGATTTCTCCATTTAGAATTTCCGAAAAGGCTTCTTCAAGACATTTTCAAATAAAATCATCTATTATACATACTAGGTCGAAATTTTTTTAATTAAATTCCTCAGTTAACCAGTTTATTCCGATTTTACAACGGGAGCACTATATTGTAAAGCAAAGCGACAAGACATCTCGGCCAACCTAATGCAATGAAGAGTACAGTGAATGTCCGCAGATCTAGCGTTAACCTCTTTAACCTTTCGAGAATCCGCCGTTGTGGAGGGGGTTGGCGAGCGTCGCGACGCCCAGCGTCTTAATAATGGCACATCGTTGGAACGCGTCGTCATGCCGGCAAGGGTGGAGAACGCCGAGGCAAAAGGAGAAGACGAAAAGTGGCGCATGAACTCGTGATTTATCAGCCACCCCCGTTCCCGCTCCTTTACCCCTTTTCTCTCGATCCCTCGGCAAATAACGACGGTTCTTGTCCGCGTTCGAGCGTGTGTTCGTCCGCGTTCCGCGGCGTGTACTCGCTGGACCAGGAAGCGCCGGCTAAGTGACATTTTAAAAGGGAAAAGAGACGACAGCGTGTGAAACCGCTTTGATGCATGCTACCCGACCATTATAGAGAGCTATAATTTTGCGACCAAAGACCCCGGAATAGAGACGCTCGCCACGAATTTTCTACCGTGCGCCCGGATGCAGCGGAAATGAATGCGGGACGGTATTGTCGAGCGAAATTTTAAGGATTTTATTTTGCATTTGACTTCGTGTTCGGTTTGTTTTTGATTTTTTTTTTCAGGGTATATACGTAATTAAAATTATGATTCTTTATGCGTTGCACTACTAATAATGTTAACGTTTTAATGTTTTAACATGTTAACAAATTTAACATTTTAACATTTTTATTTAAATGAAGTATTTATTCAATTTGCGTTGAAATAGAAGAAGCAATAAACTTTAACGATACTGTCGTATTATTAGCTAATTGGATTCTGTTTCTTTATTTCGACCGATTAAGAATTTTAAATAACAGAGCATCGGACATAATAATCAAATATAACACACCATTCACTTTCTGCAAATGTGTGATTACTAGTCTGAGTAAGCAAAGTAATAATCAGTGTATTCGAATCTGCGTTGCATTAATTGATCGCTGTTACTCATTCATAACTGTCTCTGTCGCTTTTATCAACAAGAAGACCTCACAGTGTGTGTCACTGTCAACCGGGCGCCACGATAGTACAGCACCGAATAGTGACGTGTTCATAAGAAGATTGACGAAGCACGATTATAGCGCCTGACTGTATCACTACGCCGAGTGCCAACGGTGCACGTTCTGACTTCCGATCGGCAGGCTGCGATGATAACACGTATTCTGCCAATCACAAGTTATAGGAAAGCTAAGCCCCACGGGTTGAAAGCTGTTATGATATCGGTTCTTGTTCTCGAAGCAGTTTCTATGAACTGTTATTTTCTATAACAGTTACAAAGAACAGGAGTTAGGTGGCTGGGATGTTGGTATCGGTTTCATAATCTATTTGTATATTGTTTCTCACAATTGCATGTATCAGTTCTTTGTCGCTTCTTTGTCGAGTTCTCGTTGAGATTTCTTATTCTTAATTTTCTTTAATTGTTAAGCTTCTCGTCACTTGTCTTGCGTTACAATGTCGGTATAAGATAAATGTATCGAAAAGTCGTTAGTTAAATATAAATATAAATTTATATAAACATAAATGTAAATATGTTTCCATATAAGTATAAATATTTTATATTGTATATTTATATTAAATATTTATACTACATATTTATATCTCTATAATTTGAACTGATTAGTTATTGGTATATGTATCTTAAATAATTCTAGCAATTCCATATTATCTTTTTGCCTATCATTGTTCCATATATAAAACAGAAGGTCAACATTTTTCTTCCATTAATTAAAATGGCATTTCAAGCAGAAAGTATTTTTTATTATCCAGTTGAATTTGTTTAATATAATATTCATTTTTGTATTGCCACTTCAACTTTTTCGGTGAAGAATAATCATTTAAAACACGATAAATATGCTTGTGGTAATGAATGTAATAAATTTACTAAAACTGTAACAAATACATGTACTGAATTGTAAAATTGTGTTTGACAGTTACGTTTTTCGTTTATACTGACTTTATAATCAAGATTAAGAATGCCTATCTCAGGAAAACAAAAATATAACTTCGTTTTTTAATTGTTCATATCGATAACTCTGTTCTCCCGTAAAATGTTATTAATGAATTATAGCAATCGATGCTTCATGGAAAATCAAGATAAGAATGTTCACGTATCAGGATGCATGCTTTGCACCTATTACGGTGGATTATACTTTCGTAAATGATAGGGTAAGCGGATGAAGATATTTACGGTAAATTTTCCATTACATAGCTGATATACGACTAAAAAAAATAGCCGAAGGAAGGTACACGATGCAAGTAAGACTTCTCTATTTTCTTTTACCTATTTATAATCGGTAGAAGTTTCTACTTTACAAATAATCCCTTGTGGTTTATCGTTGCGTGTAACAGGGTACGGTGGGCCACTAATTTTCCTGAGATTTTACACTTGTGAATACCGATATCCTATATACTAGAATACATTCGTAGACTTTGTTTTATATATGCTCGTTTCTGTTGTTACTAGACAATTATTTGAATTATCTGTACGAGACAGTACAAAAAACATTAGGATATCGATTTTAAAAATAATGAATAAAATTGCATAGAATGAAGTATAGGTAATTTTATTACAGCGATAGTGGTATAATTATTTAACATTGACGGGTATATTAAGCCAGAGATTTTTTCCTCGATATTTTAAAAGCATAATTACATTTTACATAGGTCTTACAATTTTTTTAATGAATGTAAGTGTGTCATCGTTGTTTTAACCTGATATCGTGCCTATCTAAATTAAAAGCTTCTTTCATCTGATAATACTATATTTTACCATTTACTTTTTTCATCGCTCTTCGTGATCGAGAAATTTTAAACAAGTATTGTGTATATTTAGTATAGTTTGTTAGTAATCACTTCTTTAAAGCTTGTTGTTTTCTTAAATGTTTCACCCTTTTTTTAAATCTGTCAAAAATTCTTTTTGTATCAAGACCGTTTCCTGGTGAGCGTTTTTCTATGGACATCTTAGAAGATGTCATTTATCTAACCAAAATCAATTTTTTCAGCCCATTCCGTTATAACTAAAAGTACTAGAATACACACAAAACTCTCAAATGAAAATGTTTAATGAAACGAATATGTGTCCAATCGATCAATTTTCATTTGTTCCTATTTCATTCTCGATATTGATGTACTCTTCATGTATAGGGTTACACGTGGCCAATGAAAATTGCACACTTTGTTTGTACGAAACATAGCCAAAGACTATCCTTTGTGCCATCTAGGTAGACATCAAGTCTCCTCTGAACAGTACAATATCGTCGTCTGAAAGCCTTCGCACAGCGCGCGGATAATGTCACAAAGACTCGTTTCGCAGAAGGGAGAGCACTGGTTACCAAAACCGACAACAGCTAGAAAGGGGAAGGGCCTTGATTCGGTAACACGACTGAAAGAGAGGGCTCCAGGGTGTAACTATCGTATTGCACAATTACGGTCAGCGGAGGGAACTTGTCGGCATGCGAGAAGCGATCGCACGTGAACCGATATCCGCGAGAGACCGAGAATGGACCGATTGAAGGGACAGAATGAAACGCTTCATTCTCATGTGAACGTCCAAGTGTCACGTATCGGCCGTTCTGTCGAATGTCTCGAGGAAGTTGCCGTGTAATCAATCGAGGCCGCCTTTCCTTTTATTTCTCTTGTTTCTTTTTATTCTCTTCCTCTTTCTGTCTCTCCTTCTAGATTTCTCTTGGTATATCACTTGCTTTTTTTAGTTCTCTTGATCTCTGTTTTTCTTTATTTCTTCCTTTTCCTCTTGTTTCTCTTTTCCTTGCATTTTGGTCCTCTCTTGTTCTCTGTCTCTTATTTCTTGTTTTCTCTTGTTCCCTCTCTCTTTGCTTTTTTTTCTCTTTCTTGCTTCCTCTTGTTCTCCTATGCTCTGTTTCTTATTCCTCCTCTCTCCTGCTTTCTCTTGGTCTTTCTTGCTCTCTGTCTCTTATTCCCTTCTATATTTCTCTTCCTTGTTTTGTTTCTTGCTTCCTCTTAGTCTCTCTTAGTTTCTCTTGGTCTCTTCTCCATCTCTTCCTTGCTTTATCTTAGTTTCTCTCGCTCTCCGTCTCTCTCGCCTGGTCTCATCTTGCGTACCAACGGGCTCGCCGGGTGAAGTCTTATCGGAAGTCTTCCGACGAAGCAGACGGTGTCCCCTTTCACCATCCAGATACCCTATCATCGCCAGCTACTCTCCGCGCCTCGCTACCAACCGGTAAATCGATCTTACGCGAGCGCGAGCCTCGCGGCCGTGTTATCAGAAAACTCAAGAACCGAGACTTTATTCCGCCGGGAATTCGATAGTGTCGCGAGCACAGCCTCTCCTCCGCCATGAGCCAACGGCAATTTTATTTCCGCGCGACCGCCACAGTCGTTAGACCCGTGTCCCTCTCGAAGGGGAATCAACCGGATGGCCGAGGGTTTCCGTGGAATCGATTAATTAAAGTCAATACCCGGGCGAGAAACGGTTCTTGAAATAAGTTATTTGAATTGCGTGCTGGCTCCTGGGAAATGCGGAATGATATCTGCTGGTTGCTCTCATTAGCTCTGCTATGTTCTTGAGTATTTTTTAGATAGTATATACTGCTTGGTGGGTAATAGTACAAGTTCGATAATTGCCATTTGGGTAAAAAATGTGTAATTTAGGGCAAAATATTCTGTTTTACTTGGTATTTGAGAATTCGAGAAGCAGATGATACTTAGACTATTTTGGTAGTAATTATAAAAAGAAATCTGACATTTAGCATTTAGTCTGCTTGGATGGTAATTATAAGCAGAAACTTAGCACTTTCTGTATAGGCTATTGTAGTAGAAGAAATCTTACTAAGATTTTGAGACAGAAAAAATTAATAATCTGAAGTAGTAATGCTACCTTTCATATGTAGTAATGTAAAATTTTGATGCTATGCAAAGAACGGTTCAGAAGTTAATTTTAGTATGAACAATTTTGACATTTTTGTAACAGACGCAACACACGTTGTGATCATTTTTTTCTTTGGACTAAAATCAATCATTTTTCGTGTTTTGTTTATTTTCAAAGGGGAACTATGTTTTATTCTGCTTTACGATAAAACACCAAACACTTGGTGTACAGAATGTTGCTCAAATATGCAGTGATCGTATAAGCGAAAGCAGAGTATACAAAACTTGTTGAAATTATTAAAGAGCGGTGAGACGGTGAAACGATTGCGATGTGTAGCATAGAAGGAAAGAATTGTGAATTTTCGTTATTGTCGAACTGTTTCACGAACATGATGCTCACCGCAGATCGTTTCCGATTTAATATTTGATATCCTCGAAGGGATAGATGCTGTTCAATTTTCAACACGGTGCTATCGTGTTGCCGGTTAACGATGGACTCCGTTCGTCTGTTCGCAACCCAATTCAATCAGAGAGTTTTCACCGAAAACTTTCATACTTTTTATCGGAAATCTAATCTTCAATTTTAACAACGAAACGAAAACTCGATAATTTCCTCATTCTTTCAGTAAGGAAGATTGCTTGTAATCAAATACATCATTCTTCTTTCAAGTGGTTATTATAGAATAATTTCATTGTGTGATTATTATAAAGAATGCATTCATTACTCCATAAGCCGCTTCTGAATAAATTTACACTTTCCCCTTAAACCTTGAACTAATCTCTTTACCTTTCTCCTAACAATGAGAGTTTTAAACCCTCGGAGAACTCCAGGACTTCTAAAAACTTCATGACAATATAAACCACTCAAGATTCTCCAGATTTTCAGATAAAGAAAGCACGAAACTTCTACGAATAGTTCGAGCTTGTAAGCTCATAGTCACTTTAAGGGAACGTTTCATCTAATTACCAATCACGATCGCTTTCTTTAATTGTTAACTGATGCAACATTAAAATATATTAAAATGCAATTGTCATCATGCGTAATCTTAAGCGATAACTTTCATTTATTGATATTATACAATGAAGATTAATAAAAATAATTATTAACATTTTTTTTAACTCATCTTATATAGATTACTGTCAGTATATAAAATACTCTTTAATATCTTTACGATCACTACTTATTTCGGTAACGATCTCAATTGCAATCGCCTATCAAATGTAATAAAGCTTCTAAATAAAATATTGACGAAATCAAACTAAAATATAATAACATATGTTATAACTTTAAATGACGATATCTATAACATTAATTTCATTATTTTTACATAAAGTATAGAATCGTCTCCGCCACAAACATGTGAAGTTGGTAGCGAACGTGTTAATCCCTTTTAGTATTATGACAAGCGAGACTCGTGATGAAAACTAGATTAATTTAACAAAAATCAATATTCTTCATCGCACACGAATCGAAGTGAAACAATATTTCACTATTTTCAATATTCTACTCTCAAAATTAATATACACCTACAATGAATGAAGCATTCCTTTCGAACTACAATAGTAAAATTACTTAGTCGCTCTTAATCTAAAAGAAAATCGTGTAGCAGTATGTTAACAAAGATTTCCTAAACACTTACCTTACCAATACACCCACTTCCCTCCATAAAACCTGCCGTCGCTCTCGGAACGTGATCGTCGAGTAACAAAATCGTCGCACGTCTGACATCGACGAAGAACCGATTCCTCGCGTGCGATTCGAGCAACGGATTTAAACGGCGCCGGATTAATCAGCTAATTAACTTGAACCTCGTCGAGACGGTGACGGGGTCGGTTTATTTAAAAGAAGACCGACGCGTGCGGAAAAGTTTCCGTAATTAGCGAGTGAAATAACCGAGGCATGGAGCGTCCCTGCGGACGAAAGAATTCCGGGCGCCCTCTTCGATTGCCTGGGCCGAGTTAAGGGATGAGGGACGACGGGCAGGGGAGAAAAGTGCCCGGGATTTCTGCCTGGGACAAGAATAATCGGAATTCTTGACATAGCCGGTGATTTAGTATGGGAATCGTTCCGTTGAAGTTGATCGGGAATATTCCCCGTCTCGAAAATGGAAAACGTGCCTGTTCGCCAGGATACAAGCATATTCGAAACCCGCAGAGTATCAGGCACTGATCTGAACCTGTCTTCCGTCTCTTTATCGGCCCCCCTAATTCTCACGTCCGGCCAAAAGAAAATTCGAGTAAATGCTTCCATTCGGGTCACGTGGCTCGATATGGCCTCGAATGCGAGCCCGCACCCTTTTGTCCGTCTTCTTTTTCTTCTTCTTCTTCTTCTTCTTCCTCTTCTTCTTCTTCTTATATTTCCTTTTCTTCTTCATCATTTTCTGCTTCTTCTTCTTCGCCCTCAACGCTTTTCCCCTTTTTGCCCCGTTTTCGGTGGACTCCTTTAAGAAAGACTCGAATACTCTTGGAACATGGATCCACGTCCCTCCCCCTACTTTTCCGCAGCTTCCTTCCTTTCTCGAGTACTCTAGAGCTCATCCAATGGTCGTTCTTACCTGGCCAGCTTTCCTCTCCGAAATTCACCTCTTGTTCACGGGAACGCGCACCCTTGGCGCCTTTAATTCGCCACTCTCAAATAATCCGTTTCCATAGAAGGCACTGTGGACACTATAGACGGCTACCTTTTCGATAGTTCTCTGCTGCTTGTCTTCTGGTTAACGCTCGGCTTGCGCGTTACGAACCTTTCCTGTGTCGGCTTTTCGGCTACGTCTCTGTTACGCTGGAGTCTGTTTCTTCCTCTTGAATCCGCCAGGTTCTTTTTCCTTGTATTATGTCGTTAACCCTTTGCTTTGGAATATCGTGTGAAACTCGTGGCAAATGTTTCGAATGTTCTTATTCGGTGAAACAGGTATAAGTGTTTTGCATGTTTATAATTCGGTTAAGTAAATATAAACGTTATTCATTTTCTCTGATATCAAATTAACTGTTATTGTAAACATTTTTCATGGTCTATAGATGACGAAGAATATATTTTAGATTAAAAAAAGGTGTGTTTATTTTAATTTTTGGGAATAAAAGAAGTATAAAGGAACTGCATTGTTTATAGGATTACCTAATAGATAGCAGGATGTATTGATAAAGGAAAATGCCACAATGGAATTCACAGATTTTAATATGTTTACACTTTAGTCGAGATGTATAAAATGTATAGAATACGAAAATAATATTTTTAGATAAAAGCACATATTGACTTTCCAAAAAGCAACGCAAAGATATTTATAGTTCGCTGGCAATTAGTGATACACGAAACTCTGACCTGTGACATCTTGCAATAAAAAATATGTGAAACATGTTTTAGCTATCAACCACAGATATTATTCTGTTAATTAAATTTCATAGATCGTAGCTAATGATGTCAGAGTTTAACGATAAATAATAGTTCGTAGAAAAATATTTGACAGAAACATGTCAAGACTATTCATGTCTGTTAATAAAAATCCATATTTATTACATGAATAATCGATGATAATTAGTATAATTCCGTTCTTAAACTCGTAAGTCGTCACTGACTTCGATACAGAGTGAAATCGGCAAAGAAATACGTCCCCGCATTCTCCTGCCATTTACTTAAAATAAAAGAACATTAAGGAGAAAACGATTGATCGAAGAAATCCGTGCTAGTGATGCCAGCGGTCGCACGTGAAAGTTGACTCTAATGATCCAAAAATGTCGATTTCAACCGAAGGAAATGAACGCATTAGACGACCGACAGTAATGAAAATCGAGTCTAATAAATATTTGAAAGTAAAAAATTAGCGGAAGCCGGTAACGAGCGGTCTTCTCTTCGCCGCCATTTCCCGAAGCAATCTGCCAGCATCGTTTCTTGTCGGCGAATAGAATTCTCCCAACGTTCCATTTCATATTTCTTTGCCCGGAAGCTGGTATCGTACGGCCCGTTGCATTGTCCGGGAATATTTGACGCGTTCCACGCGCAACGTTTGCGGGATTCGTTTCCGCGAAAATCGTTTAACTTAACCACCGTTATCGCACGGTTCATCTCCCTCAACTTGTTTACCAGCTTGACGATGGTTTTTTACCGATGGTTGCTCATTTTCGGCCGGCGTCTTTTCAATTACAAACTCCGTCGGCTAAGCATCCTTCCCCTGAAACGAAGTTCTTCGGAACTTTTTTGCCGGAGCTGCCATCGTTTTCGATTGGAAATTCATCAGTGAGACAAGACACGATTCAACGAGACGACTTGAAGATCTTGATACACTGGAATCGAGAAAATAACAATATTTTACTTCTTGACGCTGTACTTCTTAAGAAATCAATTTTAAAATTCAAATAAAAGAAGAATGAGAGCAAATCCACGAGGATTAATTCTTTGTGACCTGAATTGTACAGTTTTTGCTTCTTTTACTGCTACCTTTATTTTAGTTATTTCAAGACTGCGAAAATAACGGTGTCTTAAGTGTTCGTATTTTGATAAGTGTAAGTGTAAATAAAATGTTTTATTGTATAACTTCGAATAGTTTCGTTACTTTTGAGCATTCATAAAAAGCTTCGAACAAAATTCGTATTATTTCGTATTATTCTTTATAAAAGCTATACGCGCGAATTTAATAACATTTCAGCTTAAATCAGCTTCTTTAATCATTTCTTCAAGAAGTATCTGTACCTTTGCAGTCATTCTAAAAGAAGAAATTGGGAATTGGTCATTTTCACCCACCTGATAGTTCTAGTGTTAACCTATTCAATAATCACCACGATATAATACACCGAAATACCCAATCCACTTCTTTTGCGTACACTATAATCTAACAAAGAACAATTCCCAAAATAGATCGACCGCCGCTAAAAAACTCGTCCCATCGAATCGTCTAAAGGACACCTTAAACATTCAGTTCCGGTGTCGAGCGGCGCGCGAAAGGTCGCAAATTGAAAAACGTCTAACGCACAAGTGCGGGTCTGTGCCGCTTTCAGATCCACGGAGCCAGAAACATTGTTAAGTGTCCTCCTATTCGACACCCGCGCGTTTCAGCGAGAAGTTTCTCCAGCAAAGATCGAGCTCCCTTTCACGTAGCGTCCTTATAAAAGTGAGCAGAGACATTCATTAGCTCTTTATTTGATACGCAGTCCCGAAGCAGCTCTCTCGGTCGTCCTCTGATTTCTCATATCTCGTTTCCTCCCATTGTTTCCGAGCTCCTTGTTCGCGCGGCCACCTTCCGCGCCGCTCTTTTCCCTTGTTTACCCGACGCTCCTCTTTTATGCGGTTATGAGCTCGGACTTATTTTTCCCTGTTACTTCAGCCGCTCTCCTCTCCTCGCGAGCGTCCCGGAAACTCCCGCCAACCGGCTCGCTACCGCGGGAACAATCTTCCGTTTCGGAATTACAGCTTCATTTCCCCCGACCCTTTTCGTTTTACATATTTCGCCGGGTCCGCCAGGTTTCTCCTTCACCCGCTTACTTCTTCAATTTCAATATCTTCCTTCCCCGGGACCACTGAGCGAGGGTATTATGGTTCGGCTTGCCAGTAACCTGCGCGGAATGTGAAGACACGACGGTATAACCTGAACGTGCATCACGAGTTATCGCATTGTACTCGGGTACATCATCGGGTCGCTCTTACTTGCGTCTCGAATACCGCCGACCTCTTACTCGAGACGCTCCAACTTTGTTTTTTAGCGAATTTCCGGAGCTGCTTGGGATTGTTGCTCGTTCAAAAGTTTTGTTGTTTTGTACACTGTATGCAGGATTTCGGGTAAGGATGAGGAGGAAGGATATAACAAAGCTATAGTGCAATGTATATTCAATAAGCAGTAGAAGAAATACGAGAACTCATAGCGAAACTCCTCTTAACACTAAAACTACCAGACGGGTCAAAGTAACCCATTTCTGATTTCTTCTTTTTGCAATTATCGAAAAGATGACAGATGTTTCTCTGAGAAACGATTAAAGAATTTGATTTAGTAATGCGCAAACTTAATTGTAAATTAATTACGGTCTCAATAGATGCATTCTTGCAGTTGGAGGTTATTAAAAGTTTATTTTTGATAATATTTGAGAATTGAATATTTGGAACTGTGTCTGTGTATTAATGATTGAGTGTAATTAATAATGATTGATTTTTTATTTAAATGAAATATTTAATTTATTAATTTTCCGGATATTCACGAACATGCCAAATGGTTGTCAGTGTTCACTTCACTTCGATTATGCATCGTGCAGTAGGATATAAATAAACTAATTCAGTGTATTGAGCTTGACAACGTATTTCCAGATCACTGAAGTCGATGAAGTGGATTATCCTCTATATAGAGTGTTGAATTACACGTGGTAAATATTTCAGGAGATGTTTGCATAATCCAAAATAAAACGAAAATTAAGAGTGACATTATTGTGTTAGAAATAATATTTTTAACTAATTGAGATACGCACATGTGTTCATTGAAACTATTTTATCGTTAATATTTTACTAAAAAAAAAGAATTCTATATTTGTCCTATGTCTTCATTTACTCCAATTACTAACAATTGATAAGAAACGAATATCTAAATTCAATTCAATCGAAGACAATTACACTTATATTTGTATGATAAGGGAGTAATATATAGAATATAATAATATACTTATATAAAATAATTATTTTAACAAATACTTAATACATTAGGTACAGATAGATCTATAGATAATGAAAGAGAGTATGTTTTAGATTAAAAAGGATTTCGTTTATATTAATTTTTAAAACTGAAATATCTATACAAAAATCGCATTATTTATGACTCCCTAAAGTATCTATACAATTAAAATACACTCCCCTGAAGTATCTATGATGCGTAGTCAGGCAGGTATAATCATCTACAATTTGGATGATTATTCCATTACTGCAGCGTCCTATTTCAGTGTTCATTACGAGAAGCGGCCTGTTGTAACCCACTCTTCTTACCTCGATTCGTAATTCAACGCTGCATCCGTACACCGTCAAAGTGTGACACTGAAACCGTCCCCCTTGCTCGGCCCCTTTCGTTCTTGCACTCCATCTGATCTCATATTCCTGGAGGAGTTGTCGTCCAGTGCGCCCACTACCGTTACGCTCATGTATTTGCAAACAGAAACGTGTAATGATGTATATACCACGAACGCTGTCATTGTCCTGTTCACGAGATTATTACGTTTTCCCATCGACCTATGAGAACCAGGTCAAACATCGCTTCGATCGCGTGAAATTGACTTTTCCATCAAAATAATTTGCAAAAAATAACTTGTCCCCGTTCCAGAAAAAGAAAACTTGTCGTTCCAACCATAACTCAATTTCAACCACGATTGCGCGAAATGAAACGTCGCCTTATAAAACATCAGCCAGACGCGAAGTTAAAAATTGAAGGGTCATCGAACAGAGATTAAATCGATGAAAATTCACGTGTAGAGAAGCGTGCGTTAAACTCCCCATGAAAATGTCGCGGAATTGTCAAGCTTAAAAGGCTTTTAAGCCGATCGTCGAACGGGAAAATATAAAAACAGCTCGAACAACGGGCGAACGAAATGTCCATCGGGAGTTCAAACATTCGTTCCGTCGAAGGAAAAGTATTTCACGGGGCGTGTGTCTCGAATGGGTTCGCGATTGTCGGAGGTGAAATAAAAAAGGACGTATTGAATCCCGGCGACGTAAAGGGAATAGAGGACTGAAGAATGATCACAGTTCGCGGTGTATTGTTGCCGGTCTGTATCCCGTTCCGCTGCTCCGCATCGGGTTGTTGATCGAATAAATCCGTTTCCCATCATACGGCAGCGGTGTGCGGTATCCTAACCTATCCTCTAGGTCATCGTTGCCTCCATACTCGGCAACGTATTGCCCCTTATTTCATTCCCCCGTGCACAAGGGTAGCCACCCTCTACAGTTATCCTAGCTACCGTATCGTTCCAGTTTCGTTTCCCTGATTTTCATTTTCAATCTCGGCTTTTTGCAATTCAAAGCCGCCAGGCCAGACGACAGGCAATAACTTACGATTCCGGAGCCAACCGTTTGACCTTTATTCGGATCTATTTTCAATCTTGCCGCTCCTGGAGTCGGTTGTCCGACAAGGCAACATCCTCCTTCTCCGGGGTGTATTTACGGCCGGCTATCTGATCGGGAGGGAGGTTGATGCATGAACGGCCGGTCCGAACGTATGATCCGAATCCCGATTCCTACAGTATTTTAGCGTCAAAGGTAAATGCAAGACTCGCCGTTTCAGCTTTCAACGGGACGCGACAATTGACGGACGTGATCGTAACTGGTCAACGTCGATACTCACCCCTTTGTAAGTTAGCTTTTTATCGAACTAAAGGAATCGACTATGAAAAGCTTCAACTGCGTATTCCTTTTAACGTTTCTGTTTACTTGTTTTCGTGGAATAGAAGTTTGCGAAACATTCTTATTATATTTTATGAATATTGATAGAAGGAGATAAACTGTATCGATAATCAGTTTTTCACATAATTGGCTTAGAAGATACCAAGTTACGATTAGATGGTGAAACGATTGAAAATAAAAGAATTCTCGTTCTGAAAATCCTGAATCCCTAATTATTTACTACCTTCATCGATTATTTAAGTGAATTCTTATTCTTCCAACGATCCAGTTAACCGAGTCGTCTAACCCAGCAAGTTCAGTCAAATGAAAACCCAGCGTATTTACCGCGGCATCTAATAAGAGCGACAGTAACAAAGAAAACAAAGGCGACCGCAGTAAAAATGCCGTTCCCGTATACGTCTCATTGGTTATCCAGGTGCATACTTGGACGCGTTTCCAGCTCCATTCGCCTGGCGTAATCACGGCCCCGTAGTACAACGGCGAAATTAATGCCTTGTAACGAGTGTCATTCACTAACTACTTTCATCCATTCATTCAAATGGCCTCTCGACAATGGTAGACCGTCATTATTCCTGCTCCGACCGTTTCGTCTTTCCCCCGTCTTGCCCAAACCCGTCCACATAGTTTCTACGAGACTATCGAGAGAATAGCGTCGCGACGCGGCGCGTCGCGGCGGCAGAGGTTACACACGGCCTATTGTTCGGGCGTATCAACGCACGTCAATGGAGTCCTCCTAATATTTTTCTCTCGTCTCCTTGCTCGAGCGCCGGGGAATCCTATCGAATATTCGTTTGAAGTTAACCAGTTTCCATTGTTCCAATTTGAGGCTCAAAGGGGCTGCCACCCCTTCGCCGCGCGCGCCACTCGCGTGTCTCTTCCATGGCTCCCTTCCACTCTTGTTTCGACTTGTACCCCGTAGTTCTCCCGGGGGAGTTGTCGGCTCGAATACTGCTTGTCCCTCATACTCCTTTCTTCTGGCGAGCGTGGTATATGTGTACAGGGTGTCGGGGAAATAGATGTTAGTGTATGAAAAAGAAAAAGCTGGAATAAACATGGGTTTGGAATGTCTTCCTTCCGGAGATATTGACACTTTTCAGTGTTGGAAGGGTATTGTGGAAATTAGTCTGACTATCATAGTGAAACCCTTAGAGTAGTAGTGGTTTATTAATCGGGAAATAAATGTTGGTTTACAATAAAGATAACAGATGGTTTAATTATTCGTATATATTGATAAACATACATATACTGATTTAATATTCGTATTGATTGTAAATCATTTATTATATTACCGTTTTTTGCAAAAAATGTAATAAAATTTAAAATACGATATCATTTTATGTAAAGGTCTTTTTGCGACACACGTTGTTTCGGGTTGACCTGACACTTGCCTCTACGTCGCTGTTCTAACTTTAGAGGATTAACCATGCTCCTTTCAATGTCAACACAACTTGTCTTAAATTTGATTTTCAGCTAATATGAGAAATGTTAGTAGTATTTGAAATTCTACATTCGACAACTATTCTAATCGATATAAATAAAACTATAAATTATCTCGGAGAAGAGGAGTTTTCGAACTTAAGTTTATCTTATGGGCACAATAGAATACGATACCAAAGTCTGACTACCTATTTCCTTGACACCATGTATACACACGTACGATGAACCGCGCGACGAAGATTCTTCGTACCATTGTACCGCGTTTCTACAGATACCGCCGTAGAATATCGCGTTCTTCCGGCGTCCGTCGCAAGACACAATTATTTACGTGACTTATTTCTTCCGTCGAGGTGGCCAACGATATTACGTGTATGTACTAGCGCGGTGGAGGATGCGTTTCGGGTCATTTATGTTACGTGTGGGTTGGGTTTGGTGTATCTAAATGTTGCTAGGTACAGTAATTTAAAGACCGACATTTTTCAATAAAAATGAACATTTTTACACGGATTTTTGCTTTAGAGGTTTCTTCGGGTAAACTAAACACTTTCATGCAGACCTTTTTTATAGGGACTTGTTTTGTACGGTAATGTTACATTTTTCTAGTAATTTGTTTTAACGGGAAATAATTTAGTTTATCATCCGGAAGTAATTTCGTGGTTAAAATTAAAAGTACCCATTTGACGTTAGAATTTTATGATTTGCAGTAACTTGTTAGAAGAAAGGACAATTACGTATTCATTATAAGAGCACATAGGAATTGTTATTAACTTTTTAATTGAAAGATTAAAACATAAGATATTAAAGAGTATAATTCATTGCTATAACGAAGAAATGAGTTATTCTTTAATACAAAAGTATCCAATTTAGCTGCAAAATACCACTTTGCAGGTTATTGTGCGTTGATTTTTGCCTTTGGGACTAAATACGTTATATACTTTCGAATTTGCGCAGCGAGTCACAGTGAAATTATTAAATTTTTGAATCTCTTTATCAGCTCTAAGTACCTTTATGAAGGTTTCACAGAGTGCATGCTGCAACATATGTTAATTGCACATTTCATTTCGAAAACCGAGTGAGTTCAAATTATCCACGTTTGCTGGAGAAACGATCTTTGTTTCAATGTTCTGTTTTTTAAAAAAACAAGAATTCTTTTCACCGTCGAATGCTTTGCGTTCGAAGTGTAACACAGGACGCGTTCCAGGCCATTACGACGGAATTTGTTGGTCGATCCCGGTGTACACACTACAAGCGAAGGTAGCTACTTCGAAAACTTGTTGCGCTAAATTCCCGTGACATTACTATTCATGCATCATCGAATAAACACAGATTAGAAATTGTACTTAAATTTCATTTACATTCAAAGTTACATATTTTCATTTCAATACGCCTATTTCTATATACTCATGACTCATCTCTGTTCAGAATATTCATTTCACGTAGTCTTCTCTACGCGGATGAAAATCGTTCAAGTAAAATGTATATCTACAGCAAAAGCAAACAGTGATTTTATGTCATATATTTGCACGAAAATAATAGAAACTAGAGTTCGAATCAGCTAATTTAAACTTTCAATTATCCCTTCCTAATATTCTCAAAATTGCTACTTTCCGAAATATTTGACATCAATTTATAATAGCTCCAATAAACGCTGTGGGAAACTATATTTCTTACTAATAATTATTATTTCTTACCTTATTATAAATACTTTTTACTGCCACTAATATTATCTTAATTATCTTATCATAATTATTGAATTCATAATTTAATTGAATCCTTATTTCTATCCGAACATAATTATTCCTTCATTCTCATTAATAATTCCTCATTACAATTATTACAAATATTCAACAACCGCACACATAAACAATAAACATACCTAATCAACAAAAATAAACTTCCATTCATTAACTTTCCTCAGACTGTAGGCTCTTCTTCAACCCAAACCGAGATTAATTTTCGCTATGATTTCTTCCAATCGTCCAATAAGGGTTAAAAAAATACAGTTAACTTACCCATACAAATTCCCTTTCCAAGTACACAAAAATTCGAACAATTTAAGGAACCCAGCCATCCGGGGTTTCCAACGTCGGTCCCGCGAAATCCCGCAGCAATATCAACCACGTGTACCGGCGCGGCGCTCGGTGGCATCCCATCGATTTTCCAAAGTTCACCGCAGCTCGTTACGGTGACATTATTCGCGGTCGTTCGCACGCGAACTTTTTAATAATTTTTATCGGTTACTTTCCCAGGGCTTGCGTAACACGAATTTCCCGGGTTTACTTTTATTACGGTTGTACGTGCATTTCCCATGCATCTTGCAACGTTCCCTCCTCTCCCCTGCCACACTGCCCACCCTTCTCCCTCTTACCGCTCAGCTTTTGCATTCCTGCGGGAATTATCGTGCGAACACCACACCTCTTTCTCGTTCCCGTGAAACGTATACGCGAGAAACCCTCCCTTAGCGGTTGTTCAGCTGCGTTCATTGTTGGCCGGCGCACTTACGGAACGACCCGCTTTTTTTCTGCCCCGGCTGGAATTTTACTTTCTTTAATTCCGCGTTAAAAAACTTCATCAAACATCCGTGCATTCTCGGCTTTTATTCCCGCCCCGTGGTTATTTTTTCCTCCCTTTCTCTTTCCTCCGCCGGCCGCGCCGGCTCCACTTGATTCCCTTAATCTTCGCCTCTGCATCCCCGCGGGAGCGCCGCTACCCTTCCCCATTTTCTTCCGGGGGCGAGCCACGCACACACGGCATATCGTCTGTCGATGTTCCCTCCGCGTTTCGCACGGACCGCGAATCACGCGAGCGCGATTGCTGCTTTTCTTGGGGGCAGCGACGCTGAACGGTTCGAGATAACGCGCAGTTTGTTGTGTTGCTTTTTGCGCGATTCTTTGTTGCGCTTTGCTTGCCGGCGCCTTTTGTTTTGGGGATTAAGGCTTTTTGTCTTGGACTCTGCCATTCTCTGTTTTCGTTGTCGCCTTTGGTGTAAGTGGTTGTAGGCTGTTTAACTCCTTAACACTGGAACTACCGCGCTAGTTGAAGTGAGTGGTTTTAGTTTTCTTTATTTCGGAGTTGTTGATGCTTTGAAGGAGTTAAGTGTTCGAGGGGATTTTGAGAGTACGTAGGTTCACTTGAATAGTGTAAGGAATATCTGAAGAAATCGGGGAAAAGGTGTTGATACTGTTTTTATAAGGATTGGACATCAGTTGTATTAGATACCAGGTAGTTGTAGTGTTAATTGGATTTGTAGAATGCGCAGACATGTATAAGGGTAGAATGAAAAAGGGGTGTATAAAATGTTAAAAGGGGTGTATAAAAAGGGTAAAAGTTTGAGAGTGCTGTTCCTTTAGTTTCAATTTGTTGAGATCCTTGAAAAACGAAATTTGTTTCATCCTTGTTTCTTTAACTCTTTACTTAATACTGTTAAAAGTACAAAGAATAAGGAAAAGGGGGCTTAGCCTTATTTGAAAGATATCTATAAAAGCTATTAAAACTTATTTTCATCGAATGAAGTATAGCATTAAATCCTTTAATCGAGCGTCTCTTTAGAAATGACAATTTTAATACATATAAATTTAATAAAATATCCATATAATTCGAGCGCCATTGGATACTCCTATCATCATTAACTTCAAGTTATTAATATTTTAACGTATCATTTTTAATTTTCCTTCCAATGGAAATTCACTTTGTATGCTATTTTTCCATTTTTTTTGTTCCCTTGTCATTACCTGCACGTCAGGTCTCTCGTTCGTTTGCTCCCCAAGGATGTTACGCGGAAACTGCCCTTACAGCCTTCATAAAACACATATAAAGAGCACCGCGCCCGTTATTCTAGACTTTACGCAGGTCATTGCTGCATCGTGCGTTCTCAATTTCACATTGACAACCCGCGAGATTCCCATTGAACCCTTGCATCGGCTGGTAATTGTATCTTGATTTCACCCTTAGTCCCATTGATTTGTTTTTCCCGGGTTTTACGTCGCTCATATTTCTCTTCGATATCCCCGTGCTGCCTTCTTATAAAAGTTGATACCGTTCCCTCTGCGCGGGTGAACGAACATTTGAACCGGGATTTCTTTTTTTACGACTCCTTCAGAATAGCTTGACACGAACCGTATAGGTATCATTTTCTCAGGTCTCTCGAATTCAATTGTTCGTTTGTCAAAGAAATGAACTACGCGGAATAGAAAGTGAAGAACGTTACCAAATATAAAATAATGTACAATAATAGAAAATAATAGAAAATTAACCTACTTAAAATTAATATAAGTGTATAATGTAATTAATACCGTATGTTGCAATATTGTTGTTTCACATTTACTTTCAGTATATATTCACAGAAACTCACATCCTCTTATTACAAATACGACTGGTTAAAAAATAGAAATGATTCAAAAAGATTTCGTGAAATATCCTTACAGGGGAACCTTTTCAACTAGCATACGATTTTGACGACACTTATGTGAGACACAGTTTTCAACAAAATATTTGACTTGTATTTTTTCTTATCAGCTAACGTCCACTCTGAAGGGATGAAAACACCCCTTAAACTTGAGGATTGAAAATATATATTCTACAATATTTCTGAAACTACGGTCGTATAAAAAAATCTAAATTATTAATTTCGAGGCGAACAATTTAAAAAACAGTTGTTTTGAAAAAATTCCCACGTTAGATTAATTAAATACTAATATTATTAACAATGTCAATAATCAATAATTATTAACATTGGTAGCTATAATATTAACATCTAATTCACCCAAGAACATTTCACAGATGCTTTTCCCTCGGAAGATTTCAGAAACGCTAATTAGATCACTACTATTATAAGTTATTCGCTTATAAGAACTTCAAATTTTTCTTAGAGAAACATGTCGCAATATAATTCGTTATCTTGAGAGATATTTGTTTCCGTTCGTTTCAGTGAAAATCCGATACGATACATTTTTTATGAGGGAAACGCATTAGCCTTTGGATGGCCGCGTGTGCGTTCACGGTTTGTTGAAGTATCCTTGAAAATTTGGTTGGTGCATGTGCACGTAGCACAGCCCGGTTGTTAATTTATAGAAGGCAGATTATATTCCTGCACGCGTACGTCGAAGGGGAGCGAACGTGGCGCAGCCAAATATTGGGCTTACGCTTAAAAGCAATGTAAATGTACGCAAAAACTTAGTGGCGCGGAAGTATAACCGAATTCCCGGTTGCCATCTAGCCGTTTGTGTTCGCCGGAGAGCCGACCTTACACACAGAACACGGCTAACCGAATCGCGTACCGAGAATTTTTTTCTCAAAGAAGAAATCAGCGCGTTTGGTGTTTCGAATTTCACGTCGGCATAAAAAAAATGAAGGAATTGATCATTTTTTTCGTTGCCAATCTCGTTCAGTTTACAACTTGCTCTCGTTATTCTTGCTCTGTAATATCGTGTCAGACTCGTGGTGATGATTTCGAATAGGATTTAACGAATACAAATATTTTTTTCTTCAATTCGTTGGAATTTAAGTTAAATCTTATTTTTCTGTTATAAATGATTATACTTTAGCACAACCATTCACACGGAATATGCCTAGAATTTCCTCTAATTTTCAATAAATTCTTAACTACTTGCCCTACGGTTTATTTCCCAGTTATACTCGACGCAACTACTTTCTCGTGAATAATTTATTCAAAAATAGGAAGAAACTTTTGACAAATTCTTGACAATTTAATTTGTATTCACAAGAATTAAGTAATAGTTATGCTTGATAAATTCGTTTTGAAATCTTCACCACGAGTCTGACACGTTATTATAAGGCAAGGAGTTCAATCAAAATCGCGTAGAAACAGGATTGAATGTATATTCGGTGTAGGGCAACCCTAATACGGTGTAAATCTATTGTGAATGGTTTGGAAGTTCCAGTCCCTATCGAATTAATGGTGTTCGAGATGGTATCGGATCAAATTCCCCTGCAGGGATGCGTAAGGAAGAGGGTTAGCACCCTTTTGTATGTAATCACAAGGAACGGTTGGGTCAGTTTGCCCACAGCTAGTCTCAAGTTTCAGGGTACAAGCTGCGCGGGTGCATAGGTGGAACTGGAGTGACCTCTCTACGCAATTCCACGTAGGGTTATACGACTAATGCGAAATGGCAAGTGGCAGGGCGACGCCGAAACTACGTCACGGCCGTTCCCCCGTAATTATAACCAGACAGCCGCACGGCTGGGAATTATTGATCTAAATCAGGATTAACTTTTACCGTTTCGAACAACGGGTAGATCTAATCTCGCATGTATAGGAATCCAATCATGAACTCGTAATTTTAGCACCAAATGAGAACAAAGCTTTTATAACTCTTTTGCATGCCTGTGTTCTTTTATCTTTCATTGTTCGTTCATTTTTCTTGTTTGGCAGATTTTTAATATTTAAGGTCATGATTAATGGAAGCCGCTCATGTGGAAGTATTTCGAAAATTAATAAAGTGCTTGATCTTTTTGCAACGTATTGGATTTACTGAATTCTTAAATAGCGATGTTATTAAGGGAAGGAGGTGAAAGGTAAATGTTTAATCAAGTGACGTTTCCAGCCGAAATTTCTGTCAAAATTGATTAGTTTGAAACCAAGTTAAACTAATTGAAATTTACATTGAATTCCTCGGATTATATTATATTTATGTAAATACAATGCTATTAACGTTCTATTACGTCATAAGATATGTCATAATCATGTGCATTAGAAAACTCATCCTCGTTAATTGTGATTTCTTTTTCATTAAACTTTTTCTTAAATTTGATTTAAAAGTTAAAATATATAAATTGCCTCATATTTCATAAATTCATCGATGAGATCGATTATAACCTTTTCATTAGTAAGGCTATCATTAAGAACACTTAAATATATTAAGTTCATTCCTATTGAAATATTTAAATAGCATTGATCTTTGTATCCTGTCTTCATTTGAAAACACTTATTGACATGGCCGAAGGAAATACTGACCTCATTAAACTTACGTTTAAACTTCATTCAGTTATATTATTCAATAACATGACCGTTTCTGGAAGAGTACGCGATGGAGATATTGAAACCCGTTATAGAATTATTTCAGAATTAGACAGAAACAGATTCGTATTTTAAATGGCGAGTGCAGATTTTTATTTTAAACGAAGATCCCCGGCAGCAACGACGATACGAACGCGTACAAGTTAATTCTTCGATCAAAAATAAATCGGAATTGTACGACAGAATAACATTCCCCTGCACGGGATTCCATATTCGGGCAAACTGGCGTTGAACATTCATTCCATACAGATACACGTGATCCTGTTTTACAATACGCAGCCAACTTGTACTTTTATTCGAAACCGCGTGTATTTATCCGTCCACAATTCAAACTCAATTCCCCCGGGAACGAAGTTTCACAGAAAAATTAATTATTCCACGAGTTCGATTTATTTCCGAACGAGAAATCGGATCGTGTGAACTTCTGTCGTTGCCACTACATCATCCTGCATGTGAAATAGAATGAAACAGCCAAACACTCAATGGAACGTTCAATTTTCTGATACTAACTTTCGTGTATTTAAACAGAAATAGAGAAGATTAAATATTTATTTAATAATATATTCATTCAATTTTTTGCTTGATAAATTGTAGAAATTTTTTAAGATAACATATCCGCGTCATTACACTCTCTGAAGTGTTATAATAAATACATTATTAAGTTATAAAATATAAACAATGAATGTTAATTTAAAAGTCGAACAAAATTCTTCGAAATCAAATTATTCATTTACCGGTTAACGCGCGAGTAAAAATATAGATTAACGTTACAGAAGTATTGTTTTTTCATGATAAATGCTTTAATGTATGTTACAAAGATGGCCGTGAACGGAACGGTTTATCAGAGATTTTCGTCCCGATCGATGCGGTTACATCTTACTTTTCACTGAACCAATTTCTTATTTCCGCCTTGTTATAATCCCCGCTTTCAATTTTCTTGGAGAACAGAAAGTTCCATCCGGCAAGAACTTGTCGCACTTGGCGCGCAACCGCGTAATCGCGTTTCACAGCTGCATAAACGCCTCAAAAACGATTTAACGAGTGGCTGCGACTAAATCGCGCGTTCGGAAACTTCCCCGTCGTAGCCCGACGACTTCAAAATAAACAACCGGTCTCTGTTCATTAGCATATTGCGAAAATTTTGTGAGAATCCCGGGACCCGCATTCGCAAGACACAGAGGGGACTCGTGTATTTACGTTGTGTCATCTGCAGTGGACAAGTTTCATTGAAATGCGTTAATTTCGTGGAATGTTAAAACAGCAAAGGACTCAGTGATTATATATAACTCTCGTTACAATGTAATATACAGCGCGATGCATTGGCGTATATGAAATTGCAGTTTCAAACAGAAAATTCGAAATACTTTATTCAATAATTATTTTATTTCTTTGGGTAGGAAATAATAATTTTTCAAATTGATTCTTGAAACGGAGTAATAAGAAGTGAGACGAAATTGTTATGAAAGAAAGTATTTCATTTCGAAATAATAACAATGTTGGAAATATACTTTAATTATAGTAGAATCATCTTCAACCATTTTTAAATTTGACTAACATGAACTGTTAGTAATTCTAATAATTAAATTTTTAATAATCTTAGTATATGAATTTTTAGTGATTTCAGTAATGAAATTCTCAGTGACAGTAGTAATTAAATTTTCAGTGATTATAATAATTTTCAATTAAATTTTCATTTCATTTAATTTTCCATTAAATCTTTAATAATTTTAATCATTTCACTAACTGAAACTTCTAGAAATTCCATTTTGCTGAGGTGCTATGTTTCGGACACTACAAATATAACCAAATGGAACTCCATTGTCCCTAAATCCACATTTACATTAAACATTGAATATTAATAACAGAATATAGCCGTTGATAAATTGAGTTTTCCTGTTCTACGACGAGTTTCGCTCGTTATTGCGATGCGAGGGATGAAAAGTCGTAAATCCGAGCGTTCGAATCCTTTCGTGAGGCCACGGTAGTCAAACGACTTCGCCGTCCGGCACGAAAATCTGTAAGCACTTTCTGTCCGTTGCCACCGTCAATCTTTCTACAGACTAACGCGTTGATGGGGGTCGGAAACGCGTGGCAAGCACCACCACCACGGTCGCCACCGACATCGCTGACATAAGGATTCAGTAGATAACATTCTCCGCACGCGGTGTACAACCAAAAGACATAGATTGGCAGACCATTTTACAGTCTCGTTATCGCGCTGCTTTAACTTTCTCACGGATGCTCGATCGTCATTATTAAACAGCGGATTTTATGCATTTCTCGCAGAAATAAGAAATGTGAAATGCGTGCAAGAATATACAAATTATATCTATTAGTTAATATTTAAATAACTTTTACTTTTGGTTCATATTTAAATAACACGTGTAAGTTCAGGTTATAACTATTATTAGTTAGAATATTATTATTGAAGATATAATATTAAAATTTAACATTGTTTTATGTTTAATAAGTTATAATGTTAATATTAAAGTTATCATAATAATATTATATTGTATTTATGATAAGATATAATATTAAAAATTGAATATTAATATTACAATTAATAATAGTTATGACTTGTAATGTTATGTGTGCACCATTGGTTGATTCCATCACACACCCTCCAGAGACTTTTAAAACTAAATTCCACAGTTGACTGGTTAAAAGATTCACAAAATCTCAGGTGAATCTTCTGACAAATAATGAGATAACATCATCTTTCCCCGCAAAGATCTATCAAACTGACATAAGGGACGGATGAGGATTAAATCACGACGGGAAATCTTTATTTTGCATAAAGATCCGCTGACTAGTCATTATAATCGGAAGCGTTTCTGCGAATGGCTGCACGCGCGCGCGCGCTCGGAATATCGACCGTTCCCGTGCACCCGCCACTGGCAACTTAATCAACTCCCGGGCTCTTCCTTTTCATCGTTGAATAAAGTTACCCTTTGTCGTGTAATAAGTAGATTCAAGTCAGGCCAGACCATCCCCGACCGTGCGCGGACACTTTTAAATGATTTTATTACCTGCCGCGTAATTGGCCCGATATGATTTCTTCGCCCGTTGGAGAAATTCTATTACCATTATAGTATTAGGTTGCTTGTATAAGTGATATCCGCCCCGGCGAACGTCTTCTGGAAATTTGATCTTCGAAAGCAGTTTACATTTGCTCCGTCGTGTAGCAAAGTCCTACGCGCGGACGGTTTAGTGCTTCGAAACTACTTCCGCCAAATTGATCCTTTGTAATTGCGTGTAACTTGGACGCCGCGTGCTCGCGTATCCTTTATCATTTTTATTTCAATTTTTCAATGATATTGTTTCGCGTTCGTTTGACTCATTCGTCTCATTCGTGACGATTATGAAAAATCGAAGTCGTTTGGGATTTCGTTGGAACGATGATGATTTCAAATATTTGTGACAATGTTTCTTTTTGTCTGGCTGTTTTATAATATTATGGGTGTGTTATATTGCAACAAAAGCACTGATCAAAGAGCTTTCCTGAATGCATTCAAAGATGAACATATTATGTTGAAAGGAATTTATGAAGAATTGTATTTTATATAAAAGTTGCATTGTTTTATGAAAAGGTGTTCATTATTTATTGTGGGACATCGTTTGATAATTTATTAACAGATAATCAGGTTATAAGAGTTTGTTTGAACCTACAAATAACATTTAATGATATAATTCCTTGGTTATAGAATATATTAATATTGTATGTCCTTATTAACATATTAGTACGAATAACTTTCTTTATAATAAGTTATTTGAAAACTGCAAATTAGTTGTTTGTTCACACCCATAGGTTAATATTTTCTAATTTCACGTTGCATAATTTTCTTCATACATTTCAAGAATTAAGAATTATTCAGACAAATTTTCGTTTTTAATTGAAAAAAGCAAATACAAGCGGATATTTCAGTTACTGCAGCTAGTATGCAGCTGAATAAAAACGATCAACTGATAATCATAAAATAATACTTTTAAGTTACTGTTATGCCTTCTATTTTTTTCTAGTTGAAGTTATCCTGATGGATCAAATATTTTTCAACGACATTGGATGTTTGTTTTACACACACTTCATCAATTAATAAACGTACTGGAACAAGGAAAAGTAACATTGAAACCGTATCTCTGGAACGGTATGAAAACGTGATATTTTGCAATAAATACGGCGCAGAAGCCGATTGATTTCCGAGCAGCAGCTCACCGACAGTGTGCCCCCAATTAATAGTGAAATAATGAACGTTTTTTGTATAGTAATTTCGCTGCATATCGAGTGTTGCGCCGTTTTCGAGAAAACGGTAAAACAGAAACCCTGATTGCCTCTACAGAGGAACCTCAGAAATTTTGTACCGTCCTCATGAAACTACCCTGCAGAATTCAGAATTATGCGAATTGTTCCATACAAATATTTATGTAACATAATGAACCAGCTGAATTCTAGTTAGTTGAGAACTTCAACCAGATAATAACTGTTCGTTACCATCGTAGTATTTTTTCTATGTATTTATACGAATAATTTACTTTACTTAGTAAAACAACAGTACAATTTATTTCTGAACGAGTATCCATAATACGACATGTATTTTTCTTCACCTGGCCAATGTTTCTTTCATACCAGTGAAAATTTTATTTAACTACTCATCGGTGATTAATTTATCAGAGAATATAAAGTTATTGAATTCAACTTTTAAGGAAAAATTAATCGTTTACAATATGAGCACAATTATTCAAATATGTGAAGATGAAGTAAGAATAATTAAAAAGTAAATATACGTTATTAATATACTGCTTTATTCATTAGTAGACTACGGTTTTTATGCATTTGTAAGAAATTCGAAAATGCAAAGTTACACGGATTCCACTCAATTTGAAGAAAAATATCCAAAGCGTAGTGTTTCTTATATTATCCACCAGGAAAAACAATTTTATACCATAAGTCCCAGTTATATTCTTAAAAATTTGAATTTGCATGGTCTACTCACTAGCCGCGAACGCAATTTTATCCAAATAAAATTGCACAATACTTTATGCAAAATTTTGTTGGAGCGTAACTGTGTTCGTCATTCTAATCTCTTGTCCTTTATCCGGATAAAATTTTATCCGGCTACCCTGACGAGCGCAAGGGTTAATTCCGGCTTGCTCTTGAATGTTAGGCGGAGAGAAGGGGAAAACTTTGTGGCGGGTAGTAGACCGTGCATGATTCTAAACAGACATTTGCCCGAACAGTCATGCGAGATATCGATCGCCATTACCGCGAACTTAATGAACCCCGTAGCTGTTACACCTTAACCGACGTATACAGCGTCTGCCCTACGATAAATGGATAACTGGCATATTCGAGCGATATCGGACTGTGAGTCGAGTATCATTTACACATGGCGTATTCAAAATCGAGATACGATTTTAAGGAAAATGAAAATACACTAAAAGCATAAGTTCGACTTCTATGAATTTCCTTTGAAAGAATTATTACCATATATCAGAAAAAATCATTTTGGTTTTTATTATATCAATATTCTCTTTAACACTTCGACTGCCAAATCAAAACGCCCATGCAAGCGAAACAATTTTCTTAATAACGCTGAAACTAAAAAGTCAAGATTCTTCATAACAATTGTTCTACTATCTTTCTTATATCTTATTCATTGAACGAAATTCGGTTCGTTCGATATGTCACCAAGAAAATTATTTTTTAAGTTTCTGTAAATAGTGGTGTCACCCGAATTCGTGTGGCCTGGCAACAAAAGTGTTAAGTTGATTAATTCATCACTGTTTTTAATTCTGGTAGTAGATTTTCTGTATGGAGTCTGACACAGTGCTCTCTCTTCTAACAGAGACGTATAAGCAATATTTATTAAAATCAAGTTATAAAATTGTGTGGAATGATAAATCAAAAAAGTTTTTTAATATTTATTTCAATTGCTTTATATATATTTTATCAAAATATTGAAATTAGTCAATTTTACTACTGAAATATCATTGACTGAAACAAAATAACGAAGTAAATAAAAAATATATATTTCATTTTAATAATTATCTAATAATAATAATAATTATTATTATTATTTTATTAATAATTTTGTTCAAATCAAAATACTCTTTATCACACTGACATAATGACAAATACTTGCCATTATGAATATACTTTTCACATGTCTCACTGGAACTTAATAAATCACTTCTTTAAACTTGCTGTGTTCTTTACAACATAATTCAGTTCCTGAAAAATAAACACGACACATCTAAAATGCATCACAGTCCTTTACTGTTAATGTGACCATTTTAAAATAATCTCAAATAAAAAGAATGTTTGAATCTCATATTGAGGATGTAGCCTTTCAAAGCTAAACTCCCGGGAAGCAGCAAAACATCAAATCCTGTATGATGTCTCCATCAAACGTCCAGCTGACGGTTATACCAGCGGTTGACGCGATCAATCAGATCGCCTTAGTTTGTCCAATCGCGAATCATCCGCGTAGATCGCTGGACACGCGGATAATTGCCGGAATACGTTGAGCCGTCGACGCGGAACTGCTTTTAAAGCTATTAATAATATAGAACGGAAGCAGGATGTGACGGAAACAGCCGGTAATTTAATGAATCCATCGGAAAGTTGCCTCTGTCCTCTTTATTTGTTGCAAACTCGTCCCTAGCTGAAAAGCGACTGCCGTTCGAACTTTTGTCCCTCCCCGCCGCCGCGGCCATCTTGACGCTCGCTTTCATCTTTCTGTCCTAGGTCCCGAGATCAATCTTCGATCCTCCCTCTCGAAGCGAATTATCGTTCTCGTTACAATTATCCTCGTTAACGTTTGATTCGTAGCTCCCGATACGGTTCCCCGAAGTAGCTCGCCGGGAAATCAATGAAACGACGTTCCTCGGCGCGCCCCGTCTCCGTTCCGCGTTACTGATTAGTATTCGACGCGGCTCGATTTTAAACATAATTTACTGCGACAAACGGGCCGCTCCTGTGGTGTATCGGCTCGGGGCCGCGCGCCGCGATATCGCTGCCTCGGAGTAATTAACTTGGCGTTCTAGTTCATCAGCGGCGGGCCTGAATAGACATCGGACGGGAAATTCGGTCGCGTAAATTCGTACGAATTGTTATCGGTGCGCCTCTAATTTATAATGAACGAAGCCTACGGTCT
Organism: Nomia melanderi; assembly: GCF_051020985.1. Lineage (NCBI taxonomy): Eukaryota > Metazoa > Arthropoda > Insecta > Hymenoptera > Halictidae > Nomia > Nomia melanderi. The sequence continues at coordinate 9,509,455 of NC_135004.1, read as the reverse complement.
CGCGTATTTTCTTTTCCGAGCATGTGGCATGGACATGCTACGCACACGGCCCGCGGGCCTGCGATCTAAAAATTCTGACCGATGTGGGTATTTGATCTTTGAAAATGGTAGACGATTTTCAGTTAAAAATATATTAGATACATTCAAATTTTGACTTTAAATTAAAATTATATTGGATATATTGAAATTGTAAGTAAAATGTTGATTATGGTAAATCTGTTTCTTTTCACAAAATGGTAATCCATATGCCTATTTATCGTATTTTAATATTCACATATCTTTCGGAACTTGTTGAACCTGGGAAAGTGGTGTAAATTTCTAAACTATATATTTTATAAAAAAGCATTCAGCTGTGCAATAATATTCTAGACATTTTCATTTATTAAACTACTATATTGAGAAGCACAATTCGTTTGTTAATTTTTGTGATCGAACGTTCATCGGGCAAGTCAATTTTTCTCGACTGCTTACGCAGAAAATGGATGATTAATGTGTCTATAATCATTTCTTTCTATAATACAAAAGGAAAGAATATCGTGTTTGGAAATGCATTTTTTACACGTAAATGTACAGGACCGTACATTAACATTCCATTAAAGAGATTAATATCAGTAATGATAAATAAATCTCCTAAAGGAGCGCTTGAAAGTTCTTACATAGCTTTTCCTACTTGACGTAATGGGCGCCTGTAACGTGAACCCGCTAAAATGGACAAAGAAGTTCAAAAAGCAGTAGCAAAGTTACGGAACACGGTTAGCGTATATCTGCGATAACAATCATGAATAATACAAAATACGCTGGTACTACGCCACTATAACATAAAGCACAAGTATGTGTTTCGTGCTTCCATCCTTAAACTAATGGCCGCTGTAAGCAATAGAAACTTTGGAACGACTTGGTTTTGTCTCACTGTTTTTGAGCCGTTAACATGGAAAAATCGACAGAATCGGGAAATAAAGAAAATGATTTCCCACTGTGTAAACTCAATAGAAAACATCATTTACGTACATTTTAACAGTTTTTGTGAAATTTATATAAAAATTGAGTAGCAGTTAAATGAAGTTTGAACTGAGAAAATATCATCGTTTCCAATATTTCAGGAAAATTTTCAAAGGAAATAAATACTCCGAAAAGAATGAATTATTTTGACAATGATATTTTCTAACATTTCATCATTAATATTTTCACAAGATGAGATTCATTACTGTAACACATTAAACCAATGATCTTATAACAGTACCTATCCTTATTAAAATAAAAATCCTACCCATAATAAACTTGATGTTTTTATTAACTTTCGGTAAAGATAAAAAGATGTCAGATAACGTTACTCGTAATTAAAGAGCGGCAAAGAAAGTAATAAAGAAAAATTTTCTTAAAAATCCTATATTTTCTTTGTAACATATTTATAACAGCAGCCATGAAATATTAATGACATATTATTAATATTCCTTGTGTAGTATATTCATGACACAGTCAGTTAGAAGGTTAAACGTATGGTACTGCAAATACTGAGAGAAAGAAAATCGCAGACGATCGAGGTACGCGTAGGTCCTGCTGAGTACCTGTAACAACTCGGTTACAGGGCATCGATCGGCATCGAACAACATTTACTCAACGATTCCCGCGGAATATCAATTACAATTAGCCGGGTCCGTGATATATCCTCCATCGTCGCCGAAACTATGCGCCGCCGGTCGCGCAACAAATATACGGCCAACGGCGGAGTCCCGGGTACACAAATTAATTCCGCGAACACCTACCAATTTGTACGTAGTAAATCAGCGCGAGCACCGCTGCCGGATAAGTGATCCGCGAGGAAACGCTATCACCCTTTGAAAAGTTCCCGGCTAGCGTGCCGCCCCGAAACTCAGCTGAATTTTGAACATTTCCCCTTAACCGATTTTCTCGAATTATCGATCGTCCGCGGATCAAAGTGTTGAACTTCAGCGTTTGATCTTTCTCGAATTTTAGCCGGGAAATGCTTAATTAAGTAGTCATTTAATTTCGTGTTATTTCTTTATTTCTATTAGCGCAGCAAGACGATCTTCTTTCATATATCATGTATGTATATGAATTGATATGTATATTATAATTTATCATGGTAAAATGAACAAAAAGTAATGCAATAGAATAGTTGAACAAAATCGTAATTTAGTGATTTTATTGGTAATCGGAGTTTAACGAAAGGTAATTCTTTCATGGGAAATTAAGTTTGATATTTATATGAACATAGAAAAAATATTGCTGTCGTTTAAACACATTTTATGTTTCTTACTCAATTTTTGAGTGAAATGGCTAATTTACTTGGAAATTAGTTTTTAATTTTAAATCAAAGATCATTATTTTTTATATACTAAAACACTGTTTTTTATATAAGAAGTAAAGTAATTGCACTTATTAGCATAGCATATTGCGTATAGCGTATTATATAGCGTATTGCGCTTAGCATATCCATTTTACCTTAATTTACTCTATGCACTTTCATCGGATTTTTCTATTTATTATTCCGTGAAATTAATCACTTTGATAAGTATAAAAGCTCAGTTATCGATCAACTGTTATCTCGTAAAGACATATCTTTTGTTTTCCAACATTGGTATCAGAATCAAAATCGTTGGCAGAGTGATAAATAAGTGTCTAAGTTGCGCCGCTGCAACGAATTTGTTTTGTCCTAGTTTCCGCGGGCCGCGTTCTAACGTTAAATAGAGGAATCCTGGGAACTCGTGGCTTTCGAAATTCCCTTTCTGTTCAGCGGATTACGCGTTTTTTCCCTTGGAACTTTCCTTGATCTCGATCCCCCTATTCGCAGAACTGAAACCTAAAATTTATTTGAAATAAAAAGTTGAACACTGTGGTCAGAGTTCAGTTAGCAATTAGGGATCGTTCTAACAGAGGGGTGAATAGCGTGTGTCGTGACAGTAAAGGTGATTTTTGAAGCAATTGTAGTGATTCGCAGGTTCCTGCATTCCCTTTTAATTAAAGCATATAATTCGTCAAGGTTATTGTATTATTATTCAGCTCTTTTCTAATCTTTCTCATTTTTTCAGTTCATTGTACTAACATTTATTTTTTTCATAATTAATTTAATGGTTTAAACAACAGTGCAAATATGTAAATTATAATTATGAAATAAACTGTCTACTGACTTGAAACTAATATGTTTGAAAATATTGATTGAAATGTTGAATACCCACGTTTTACAAATTAATATAAATGTTAAATTTAAACTGATGTAAATAAAATATTTCTTTAATACAACGGTACAATACCAAATTAATAATAAATTAGTGACCAACGTTTTTGAATATTACAAAATAAAATGGATTAAAATGCATGTTATTCCCAATTATTGAAAACATTGCAAACTGGATTAATTCGTGTGCAATTGGAATCTATAAAATTCAGTCTAAATAAAGTGTTCCTATATTATATCCAATAATTTTTATTTAATGTTTCTTTCTGTAGTTCACACATTATTCGAGATATTTTTTGAATTTTCCTTCGTAATTCTCACAGTTGATCTCATAAATGTTCAATCATCCATTATATTTAACATTTGTACATGTCAAACAAGAATAAATACGTATAATATATATTTAAAGTAAAAATATAGATATAAATCACTTTAAACTTCCAAAAAATTTACTTCCTACGTAAATTACTAAAACAAACATCGTGGTTTATGCTTTCCAAAAAAGCGATACGTTCTTCGGGTCTCTTTGGCCCAATCACGTTTTCATTTTTGTACCACCATGTTGATTATTTACTTTTTTTCTACTCAGTCACGTTCTGATTTTATTAAGGATACTTTCTAATTTGAAGATAATGTAACAAAATTTGTACTAGACTATGTATTTGTACTTTCTCCATAATATTTCTTGTGTGTAGGTAAACTGTAGACCGTGGCAAGGGTTAATGCGATGCAGCAAGCTAACAGAAACGTATTTAGAACATCGTAATGCCCGCTGAATTCTGTATGGCCTCATATAGGCATTAACCGCAACGGTTTTGCGGGATATCGATCATCATTACTACGAATGGAGACTGTCCTCTTCATAGTTAAGCGTAAGCCACCGGCATGAGTCTAAATAGGTTAGAGATCAACCGGAAAAAAGAAAGATAATTTATCTAGATTCCAGCGAATTCGCCGTTGAATGAAATTTCTGTCGTGGAATAAACTTATCGGAAGTCCCCGGCTGTAATCGAGTCACAGTAAATCGATTGATTAATCGACGGAAAATTAATCGCTCGCGTGAAAAATGAACGAGATCTATTTCGCTAACTAAATCATCGTTGAGATTTTATTTGGGAACACCGTTTGTGATTGCCATTGAAAATCTATTTACTCAACATTAGTTTTATCGAAGATATCAAAAGACATCCTTTAACGCTTCAACTTAAAATTATTTTCTAAGATACATTATTTTTTTCTACAATTGATTCTTTTTACTTTTCTTGTATCTTTTCCTGTACTTTTTCTGTGCGTGTTCTTATTGGATTATATTAAATTATTTGTTAGATTATATTAAATAAGTTGATAGATTTTATTATATTAAAAATAAAAATACAAAATATTTGTTTGTACCTTAAATATTCGTCATTTGATTTTGTTCAGGAAATGAAAATGTTTTCGGTATCCTACACAATCTTTTAGTAATCTTTATTATTAACAGTATTAAGTTTTAACGCATATTATATTCAGCTATTTAAATCTAGGTGCAAATAGTGTCTCTGAAGTGGTGATGTCATCGAATGTGAATAAAAGTAAATCTACATGGAAATATCGATGTCAAAGATCGGCATGACGGACATGCATTCAAAACAAACCCGTTAGTCAAGTTAAATTCAACAACATATGTAGCTGACCGAAATTGAAATTCAATTTTTCCGAATATGGGCTGGAAAGAAATATTATTCCATATTTTCTATTTATTGTTTCATATAGATTCAATCTCCCTCGAGGTGCATCTTGTATCTTATAATTTGAAAACGTCTGATACATGTTTATTAAATTCTATTATTTATCAACTTAAAAATTGTAAACCTGATCATACGTTTGCGCGTATTATTTAGATTTCGAGTAAAGGTTCGGCTGATGATAATCGCAGTTGATTTCTAATTAATTATAGCATCCGCTAATTGATCAGTGGAAATGCGAATTTCTGTATAACCGGAGTTTACGTTTACGTTTATTTTATTCGCTGTGCACAGTGGTGAAACAAATCGACTTTACCAATCCATGGGAATATCGATCACGATTACCAAGAATATGAACGGTGCTTCTGCGAGCATGAACCTTCATAACAGTGTAATTATGCAGAAGGCCTCGATATAATTCACATACGTACAGGGTAACCGTGATACTAATTTCTTTAACGTTTATCAAATGACCTGATTTAAACAATAATTGCGTGGTTCTCCGTTGAATTGGAACCTATACGGGTCCTTAATTAAAGCGCTTTTTCAATTTTCATTTAACGTCCCTCTGTGAGCTTATATCTGCTCCGTATGGTAATTCAATTTCGCATACGATCGTGATTTTCTATCGAGACTTTGAAGCTAGGACCTTTGTAGCACTTTTATGAAAACTGTAAAATGCATAAAATTAATCTAGATGCAATACAGATAAAAAATCTCTGTGAAACAAAGGGCAATCGATGGAGGGAACGACAACTGTTCCAAATAAGGCGAAAATGATGCAAAGACTGTAAAGTGTATGTACGTATTGTTAATTACGAACGCCTTATGCCAAACAATTAAATTTTGGGATCAACGCAATGAACGATATTATCGTATTTTTTATATGACTTGACTAATCTTCGCCACATATCTATTTTAGTTTATTAAAGTATTTTTAGTCGAATAGAATTTCATTTCACAATTAATTATACAAAGTTATGTTTCAATTTAATTAATAATCAGACTCTCCATTTTCTAGTGACGCATAGACATATTCTTGGTTTTTAAAATTTTTGAAACTCTCGAACAACGTACACCTATCAATATGATGAAAAAACATAAATTTCATTTTTCATCTTCCAGGGCATCATAAAATCGAACGATTCTCCTAAATTCTTGGAAGAATTGGAACAATAGATTTTTTCCGTTTTTTTTTCGAATACTCATTGTAGTATTCAGTTGAAACCATTTATTTTCAAGCTTATTTCGGATATTGAATGTCACATCATTCAATAAGTAATGTTCTTTTTATGCCATCTTCTAGTGTAAAAAATGAATACTTCACCATTTTCGATTAATTTCTTAACACCACAACTACTCTACCAGTCAAAACAACTGGTTTCGGTTTTCTTGTTTCGCAATTATTCATACCTTAAAAGCATTCAAAGTAAATTGTATCACTTGAATACTATAATGAATATCTGAACAAACTGAATATAATCTATTGTTACAATTTTTACAGAGATTATATATCAATCATACCGAACGCTCGATAGTTCTACTGTCAATGCCCTTGTCGAAATGCCAGTAAAAAATATCTCCCAAACTAAGATAAAAAACTACATTACTTATTAGATCACTTAATACTTTCAAGATTTGAAGGAACAAGAACCAACAATTGCGAAATAAGTATATCGTAACTAGCCAGTCGAACTATTACCGTAGTTTTAGTGTTAATGGTCCCGTAGACGAAAGGATTGTCATAAATTGTAAATGGTCCTTCATCGTCGCAACGGCTTTCCACGCTCGGGAGGGGCGCAGCCATTACTATTTCGAGTATGTACCCTGTGTAATTGTCCAGCAAATTCAAAAAGTTTCCTGTTTGAGTAGATGTAAACGGTGACCCGGCCGGGTCACACGATAGTTTCGACTGTGTACACGACAAGGTGCTCTAAACGGTGACCTCCCTAGGCAGTCGTGGCCAGATATAGGTGGCCATTACCTCAAACTTGCCGAACCCTGAATTCTGCACCTTTATCACCGAACGGGAACGGCCACATCGCAATAAACACGCGAGGCTGCAAATTGACTCTTTACCCGAGTTTCCTTCCGAGTTCAACTATCATGTTCTCGGGCCAATGTGTATGGATTCCTGATTTCAAATGACATAATTTGCATCTGGCGAACGCATGACTCGAATGTATAAACTGCGCTGGTGTTCTTCAGAGTTTGCCGTGATATCGTATATAAATATTTGCCACTTTATCCCTAGTATATTCGGAATGTTTTTTGCTAGGGTGATTCTGAGTGAGATGGCCACATTTCATTTATATTGTCGAATATTTATATTTTAAATTGTTTTCGTTGGTATGCTAGATCTTGCATGGAAATATATTTATCTATTTTAACTTTTATACGTATTTACTTTCAAAAATATATATATTTTTGTTAAATATCAATGATGTTTATGATATAATAGTTCTTTTTTAAAAAGTGGGCCATCTCTCTGTTTTATATTAAAAATCTTTTTATTGTAAATATATTTTTCGTAATATATTCAAATATTAAGAAGCATGCAAAAAAAGTGGTCGTATTTTTGGTTAAATTTTGGAAATGAATTCATAAGGGGAACGGTTAAACGATTCTGCCTGTCCTTGTTCTTCTTTCTTTCTCTTTTATTTGTGTACGTTCTATAGTTACATATTTTTTATCTAAAATTGATTGATCCCGTACGAACGTGTCGGATAGAAATTGGAACGTTTATCAAACTACAAATTGAAATATTTTTCTGGCAATCTTTTGACGACTTTTTTTACCTTGCGTTTGTTGTTAGCAATCATGCTACGTTTGAAAAATATTTCTCAGAATTGTTTTCTAACGCCATCAATTAAAACATTTATTAATACTGATCAACATTTCAATAAATGATCAAAAGTTAATATTGATAATATCAAACTTCAGCAGACTTGTATGAAAGATTACAAACCAGTCACTTTGATATCTCAATAGTCCCAGTGACAATTAACAGTCTTCCTAAATTAACAATTCAAAAAGTTCAACGACAGCGCGCATTTCGAATCAGCATAAAATGAGTTCTCTAAGTTTAGGATAACGTAAACTTTCCGCGTAAAAAACCCATAAATCACCATAAATATTCTGGCAGTTAATTCTAGCGAAGTACTGACTAATTTGTGAACACTTAAAAATAACCGTGACCGAAGCGTCAGTACTTTGCACTAAAATCGAACGATTAGAAAGGACGTTACTTACGAGATTACCCGACGGCCAATAAATTGTTAATGGCTGTGTTTAAAATTTCTGTATGTACGACTGATGGCGGGCACATTATTCCACGGATTAGTGAATACGTCCGACCATGGATTATTGTTCACGGGTAGCGACGATTCGCCGAGCACTCATCCGTGGAACGCCATATTTGAATTTATGATGTGGTTCTGACATATTTGAAATGAAGCAAATAGCTCGCGTTCACCCCGCAATATGTCAATCCAGCGTACGCGTGACGTGTTCAGTATCCCTGTAATGAAATCAATCGACTTCAGCCGTGATGATCGATGAATCGGTCCACCGGTGTGGACGCGGAACCGTTTTTCTAACGTCACACCTATGATCCGTGACTCGAGACGAAGCTCCATGCAACGATTACATTAACGATATTAATCGATGTTCCTCGTGAATTTGAACCGTAGATCATAAACACGCTCGCGAAAATTAATTCTGTAGGGGAAAGAGGATATTTTATTTGTATAAACAATATTTGTACTACACGACTTGTAATGGCACAATAAATCTAAATCAAATCGCGCGCACAATACATACATTCGAATACATTCATCTCACTCGTACACTTTCTAGAATATTTTGTCATTACTAAGCATTAACTTCGCGTACATTTTGAATATTTTAGGTTCGTTTACCATGAACATTATTAACGTATGAGTCGCTCAGAAGCCAATGTAATAAATAAAAGAAAGGTTGCTCAAAATGGCGCCTAGTGAGCCACTCTTAATCAAAGAGAAAGGAAAAAAAGGAAAAGCATCTTAGAAGATCCATAATCGATAATGATTACGCCCAAGACAGTTTACATCAACATTCACTTCCCAGTTTCAGCCTATATCCAACAAAATTGTTCAATACTCAGTCCCTTGTCCTATTATCTCTTCCACAACTGTGTTGAATAAAACTACTTTATCGTTAGTAATTTAGTAAAAGAAAAGCATTTGATCCCTAATCTGTATCTACGTTTACTCTAAATATTAAAGATCGATAATAGACAAGTAATTTGTCGAATTCGGTTGAAAATTTTCATCGCGAGTCTAACTCGATATTAGAGGAGAAGGGGTGAAATACTTTCATGGTCCAGTGTACTAGATTACTATGATATTTCGGTGCTAAGTATCGACATGCCTTGAACAGTATCATTTCCCATCAGCAACTCCGTGGCCCGCAGCCGCAAATACGTGATTCTAAACAGGCGTCCCGGTCGGTTCGCGGGAATACCAAGCAGTTTTTCATTGCCAGCCGGGGATTCTCTAGTATGCGGCCAAGGCGCAGGAAGTTGGCAGGCCGATCACGTAAAATAATCCTTCGAATACCTATTAATGTACGGCATCTTCTACGCTCCCGTATAAACAGATACTTTGGAATTCATTCAAAGAACGCGCCGACTGAATTATAAGCCAGCGCATAACAGTGATAGAGGAATCAAATTTCAGGTTCCTTCGGATGAAGATTGAAACGTTCGACTCACTCGATACTTTCTAGTGTGCAATTTCTGTTGCTAATGGTCTTGGCGCAGACTGTGTTTTATTTAGTGATACCATTAGCGTGAGAGCGAAACATTAAGATACTGTCGAACATTTTCTGTTTTAATGAAACTGTGATATATATATATCTGATAGTATATAGAATATATAGAATAAAAAAATGATTTACGCACTTTTGAAATTATTTTTATTTTTCATTTGGTGTTCAGCCTGTCAATGGACATTGTCAGTACGTAGATAAATAGAAGGAATTACGATCAAGATCGAAGATTAACAAATAAAAGATCGATTGTATTTTTCGTAAATTGATTTTAACTTGCATACGATGGGTTTTTTATGAATAATAAGGAAATTTATGTTGCAGTTAAATTTTTTATGCCGAATTTTTCAATATAGAATATCTGAGACGATTGCAGTTCCAGTAACGTATACATCAACTTGTTGATCTTGAAAGTTATAAAAGTGCGTTTCTCGATGATTTCTGTAGTTGAGGCACTTTTTATATTTTCCAGACTTTCCAGGCAGCGTTTAGATTGAGTAGTCCATTTGCAAACAATTGGAAATGAAACAGCAGTACGCCGTAAAGTGTTCTTTCAATCTATACTTGGAGACCTTTATTGTCAAGGAACCTTTTGTAACAAAATATTTATACACTGCGAGAATTTAAATTGTGTCCATTCATAGGAAGCGTATATTATTTAAACGACTGCCAATAAAAAAATACTTGATAACACAGTTTCGAATTTTATACAGGTTCGTGTGACAAACGAAACATTCCATTGCACTAAAATTTTCAATTACGCTGCTGCCACCTGTATTTCACTCTGAAAATTTTTCAATGGCCAACGTGTACATGACACTTGCAGCGAACGTGTTAATGACGCAAACAGTACGGGATACGTTAAAATAAATTCTCCTATTTACGATCATTAATTAAATTAGATTAGACATTAAATACTTCAGGTAAAAATATTTTAATTCTTCATTCAATTACCACTATTCTTTCGTTTTATTTTATAACACATATAATTAACGCATCTAATTAATTAAAAATTTTTATTTTGACAGAAAGTCAGACAAATATCAATTAGGTTCGTTTGGATAATAGATATTTTCAGAAACGCTTATTTTGTAATTAAAGCTTAGGAGATAATGAACTCGAATATTCACATGAAAATTTTAGTTAATTAGAAAAGAGTACAACGTCTTTCATTGAATTAAATGAAGATTTCACAAATACGTAGGTACAGGAGACATAAGAATATATGTAGCTTAGATAATAAATTCATTTTTAAATTTTGCTCATGAGAATTGAACTGAATTTAAGAAAAATACCAACGATGACAACAATTAATATCTTCGGAAGTATTTTTACATTTCTATTAACAATATTTATTATTGCAAAATCGCCTTCTTACATAGTCGAATATTTAGTTCAAATATCCTATTTCAATGCATATACACAATAAACTGTACTATTTAAAATACAGTAACGGTACATTTGCGGCAAACTTGTAACATTCCTGTGTGCACATCTTCTAATGTTCATTGTTTAACAAGTTGAGGGTCACGTGTGCATGCGGGTACATGTGGTAGCACATGTGGGTTTTCGTGAGAAGATTTCTTCTACGAGGTCATGAGGTCACAAGTAATATACCTATGTATTATAAATAATACTATTTTCTACGCCGTAATTGATTTTCCTTACTGAACAATTTTACTATAATTCACATTTATTTTAATTTCAAATATTATGTTAAGACATGTATATTATAACATTGATCCATAATACTGTTTCTGCAATTTTAAATCCATAGATTCTTCTACCATAGTTTTGTAGGAATAGAAATTATCATAAATTTCATATTATATAAATTAGTCACAAATGATATACCGAATTGATATCTTGGTTCTTATAGAAATTATATCCTCCAAATCTCAGAACGATTTAGAGTCTCGGTAGATATTTATAGCGACTGCCAATATTAACGTAAAGTGCTAAAACATATATAATATTACAGCTATTAATATTAATAACCAATAATAACGACTAATATTAATAATATTACAATATTATTATTCAGTTAATCTAAGAACACAATTAACAGGTATTTCACAAAAGCTTTCTTTCTCGAGAACACAGAAATAACAGTTAGACAATTATTCTGAGCCACTTACATTAGAGAAACAGAAAGGTCACAACTATTTTCACTTAAATTGCGGAGATTAGAGCATAACACGGTCTCGAACTTTCCGCCCCGAGGCAGAATTTTTTTAATAATGTTCCACGTTTATTGGTAGCTAGAATTTCATTCCCTCCGCGGGGGTTGCCAGAATTGGCCGACAGTCAAGGGAAGATCAAACATTTCAACTGTAAGTGCATTGCCGAATGCAACGCGTGGCATGGCGGCGCAGTCACGTTTGGCCGCGCGTGTCTCTGTTTTCTTATCCAATACTCGACGCATTCGAGCTTGTCGCGTTGCCAAGAATTTGCGACAACTTTGTCGGCAAATGAAATCCTAAACAGCCTCGTGAAATCCGGCGTGCAGCTCTCCACTGTTCTTTTGTTCCTGGCCCGAGATCGGGAGACAGAGGGCAAAGAGAGTTCGCGATGTCGACTCTCAGCTTGATAATGAATGAAGATAAGGGCAAATGCGCGGCGTGTGTTAGCCGGTATCTTTCACGATAACCGAAGTACTCGAGGAGATTTTCACTTCGTTAAATGTAAACGCTTTTTGTACCTCTTGCATCGAGCAGAATGTAATATTTGAAAGCTAAAGAGATCTATATCTAAAAATGTTGTTTCAAATTACTAGGATTTAATGTTAAGGATTTAATATAATTTTATATATATATAAATATATATTCATTATTTAATATAGTGTATTAACCCTTTGCGGACGAAAATTTTGTATACTTACGGAAACTTGTCCATAAGAACGCTGAGTTATGTATCGAAGTCTTAAACGTTAGGAAAACCACATATCTATCTCTTGTTATTTGAATAATTAAATTATTCATTTGCAGCTTTCGAATTTAGATATTAAAGCTGGAAGTCATTATTTTGGCGGCATTAGACAGTGAAGTGTTAATATATAATATGTAAATGTTCTTAATTATAAATAAGGATTCTCTCATTGCAATACATGAGGTTCTATATTTAATTTTCACCTTTCTCCTATATTATTATTTACCGTCAAGTTTTACTTATTTTTGTATTAAAAGAAAATAATATATTTTCAATATGTTCGTTAATATTTACTGAACAATAGAATTCCTATTGTTACGAATGATCTCTTTTCAGCATGATGGTAATTCCTAGATTCCAATTCTGTGGAATGACTCATCTTCAGAAACTTCAGATGACATTATCAGGCAGAATTATCCAATGGACTTAATATATTAATTTACAAAAATATGGAAAACTTGAGATCATATCGAACAGAACTCAACTCTCTCAGTTCTTAACAGTAAAACTACCGTACCAGTCAAAATGACTAGTTTGGATTTGTTCGTTTCGCGATTATATAGAGCATTGAATATTCGAAATGATCTTGAAAATAAATAGTTTTATTTGAATACTATAATAAACGTCTAAAGAAACTGAAACTGATCTGTTGTTGCAATTTTTATATAGATTACATATTAATCGTATTAAATGATCGGTAGTTCTAGTATTAAGAAAGATTGATAATTCATAAGTCACTTGTTGTTAGAATTGTTACTGGGAAAGTCCACGGAATTCTTAGCGCGCTGAACAACTCGATAAAAGAAACTACTTCCAAGAGAAGCCGGGAAGTGTAATTCATTATTAAAAACGCTCGCTAAAGTAGCAATTATTATTTTCTGCCTGATAAACTTCTCTGTTTAAAGAGCTTACTTCTGGAAAGACTTTCCTCGGAAGTTCGTTCAGTAACGGCACACCTTCAGAGAGCCGATCGTTGGTCATCATCGTAAAAGACCTTTTCCTCTGTCGGCGAGTTGGAATGCTTGGCCCCGCGATGATTTTCCGTGGCCATGAAAATTGCTGGGAGAGTCGCCGCAGAATGCTCTCCAATCGTTCGCGTAATTTTGCATATTTACGGGAGCGTGCACAAAAGGCAGTCATTTCTGAAATTACGCGTGTATGCGTGCCCGGAGATCATATCTATATATAGGGTGAGTCGGTATAAAACGAGACGCCTAAGTTTTATTACTGAAATTGAAGAAATATTTGATAAATTTTTTTTGTGCTGTACGAGGAATATGTAACTGTAACATAGAAGGAAAATACAACTACTCATAAAAATCTCAATTTATCTATTTATATAATATATTTTACATATTTAATCCTTTGGAGACGAATGTCGACGTTTCAACGAGATCAGATTTTTATATTTAAAAGACTGTGTTATGAACTAATGATTTAATTACTGAAATAGAGAAGATCGGTATGTAGTTTCCTTTTTCTCTGTTATTTAAGCATCCGATATATAATATGGCTTCATCTACTGCCGACTTTGTGTGCTTTAAAGAATATTCGTCTGCAAAGAGTTAACCCATTCGATATCAGTATTTGATTCAACAAAGCCTTCACGATTACAATATTTTAGTAAATAAAACGTTCACAAAATACAAATAATATTAAAAACAAGAAATTATCTTGATTCCCTGCGCACTGTACCATGTGTAACAATATTGAATATAAACACACATAAATGTAATTTACCCTTCTTTGCATAAAATATGAAATATTGGTCGTTATAAATATGCTGGTAGCGAACCTGTCATAATGCAGTTTGAATTAGAACAACTCATTAAAGAAATTATAGATAATTTACTACGGAAACGTTACCTAATTTGGTGAAATATACATTTAAAGTCAGATTTGTTATTGTTACTTCTTATTCTACTCATCGATGGAATAAGTGCAAAAGATACTGTCGGTTGGAATTCAACTGCTCTCTTGAAAAATGATGTCAGAGCTCCAGTGGTTCTTAAAGTTAATTTGTTTACAATGTCGTAACATATAATGAATTCTTATATGTATATGAGATGCCGTAATATCATTAAGTGGATGATACATTAGCTATCAATAACAGTGACTCATCATAACTGAGGAGTACGAGGAGGAATAAAAACAAAGTATAATTAACGTTCTGTTGCAGATACGTGCAATCAATTTGTAGGTAATAAATAATCTAGTTATTGCACTTTAAATAGAGAGTATTTAACTTACAGTTTTTGCAAGGAACAGCAACACAACAAAAACATAAGACAATGAATATTTGCCTTCAAAATATACAAAAAATTAACATCCATTTACTACCATCAATGTTTACCAAAACATTTTTTCACATGCATTTCTAATTTTTATATAATCATATATAGCTCAGCGACTCTTATTTACCCGCAGTAAATGAAATACACCGAACCAATAATCCATTAACCTCCCTCTAATATGAAAAATAATAATTTTCATAAAACAGTTAATTCCTACACAGAAATTAGGTTTAATCATTAGAATTCTCTAGTTTCTCCAATTAACAATTTTACAATTTCATCCTACCTAAAATCATACGCATTTGCCATCAAAGTTGATCACTCTTCCAAAAACCTATCTCCGGCAACTCCCTAAAATCGTACAAAACACCACCATCCAAGATAAAGAATAAAATTTGTAATTAAAAAAGAAGGGGACAATGCCGGAACACAATTCCTCCCCGCAATTCCGTTCCACTATGCATTTCCAATAATGACAAAAATATCTGGGTGCCCCGTTTTCGTCGAGCCACCCCGTATAAGTTGTACGTGGCCCACACGCGCACGTTGATACGTGGCGCATATGCATTCCGCGGCGGCGGAACAATTCACCTCCTTGTTCTCGGCTTCGGTGCTTTTATTTCAGCGGAACGTTCTATTTTCTCCTTGGTAATCACCTGCCCGTTCGTTTCGTTCGTGCGGGTTTAATACAGGGAACGCGAACGAGATTTATGATGTTGGTATTCCGCAAGAAACGGGATGTTCGCGGCATCAAAGTAGCATTAAAGATCAGTTTCTACGCTTTCGGATGGATATTCCGATATTTTTACGGACGCAAATGCGTGGCTTCCCGGATGCGTTATTGCCTGATGCGATATTCCGCGCGGGTATGCTCTAATTGAGCATGCACAGGATCCCGCCAGCAAGGATGCTCCGCGATTTCTTCTTCTACCTCGACAGGGGATGCAGCTTGTATCTGTTCGCGAACGATGCGTTTGATTACTGCTGATAACTTCCGATGTTCTTGGATACGCAATTTTCCGATCGTCTATAATGGATTGCTGGATGAATTAGAATAGGTGTATTACTGGCACACCTTTGTAGAAGCAGTAAGGGGTGAATTCTTTTGTGACGAACGTTTTGGTTGCAGCGTTTAAGTATATGCATTGTATTATAATTACTTCATTAATTTTCTGTTAAGAAGATTTAATGTGTTCAGTGCCGCGTGTACTAGATATGGTACTAGTTTTTATAAGAAAATATTTTTTGAAGAGACATATGGTTACGGATTGCGGTACACGTTACAAAGCAGCGGAAACGTAAAACGAGATATATAAAAATGGCCAAAAACTTGAATATAACCTAATATTTTATTTAAGAAATCGATACAGTTCATAAGCAAAGTATAACCGAAATTTTCGATGGCATGGAACATGTTAATGATTTTGTAGTTTTTATGTTTTATTAAAAAAGCGCTGGGTGTTTGAGTGTCAGTTACTATATATGTGTTGTAATTGTTTTGATAATTGTACGTTACTGGTTAACCTAGTATTCTGGAGGCACTTGATTGATGAAGGATATATAACTAGAATTTATAATTAACAATATGGAATAATGTTATTTCATTGGATATGTGCAGGTAATGAAGTTTGCAGAGACAGTAACTATCAATTAACTCTGTCATTAACACGTTGCCCGGCACGGTGGTCATCGACGTCTAAAGCGTACAAATTACTTGAAAATAATTACAAGAACTGATGTTGAATGAAAATATTCGGTTACGTAGGTAGCTAAGTAATAGCGTAACTCAAGAGCTACGATACCAATTCATTAATAATTAATTCCATTTACGTTTGTTATAAACTGATAAATAATATAATACGTAACACTTAATCGCCACGAAATTTTTAAGTGTTTAAGTGTGAAGAATCCACAGAAGCCATAAAACAATACGTTCCTAAACTAATTACTTCTTAAACATTTGAAGGTATTTATTTATTAGTCTTTTCTCTGTACAGAACAACTTTATTAGAAATTCGTTAATCATTCTTCTAGTTTACTCATAAATATCTTAAAGTAAATGTTCTATTTAGAAATTAAAAACTGTAACATACTCGGAGTTACTACATTACCCTGTATTTCTCAATAATATTCACACCCCAAAGATCCCAATGAGACGCAAAGACGTAAAAAATAAATTTCCCAACAATTCCATTTCACATTTCCCAACTTAGTATACGCAAATGCGCTAAAATTCGCAGTGCAGACATCTCAGTCCCGTGAATTTCCCATTTCTAAAAATCCGCGCGCGACCTAACCCGCAATGAGCTTCAAAGATGCCCAGCATACCTGTCGCAACGATGAAGAGCCAAAATATTCTCAATGTCTCGATCAAATCTCTTCTCATCAATTCTCGTGGAAGCATAAGCTCGGTTGGAAGCTACATTTCCCCAAATATTTCGCCGCACGTCAGGTCTATCTTCTCCTACGCCCATAGAATAATTGTATTATCATTACAATGGCGGCTCATAGTTTTCACACGCGTGGCGGCGATACAGCCGAAGCATTGTACGAGTGACAAACGCGGGCACGTCATACCTACCGCCACGCCGCGGCGAACAATGCGGGATCCGCGAGTAATACCGGGTATAAAACGGCGAGTATGTAATTACAGTGAATTCATTAACGGCCGAGGAAGTTTCCTAGCGATTCACGCGCCGCGCACGTGTGTACGCGAGCCCGGACTGTGCCAACGCTGCCACGGCAGCTTAGGCCGCGTCCAGACTTGCTAGCTTTCCAGATTTCCACAGGTATTTTATATTCGATTAATGAATATTCTGGTGGACCATACACTTTTGAGGAGATACTCAACACTAAAACTACCGAAATTGATTGTTTGATATTTCTCTATCGAAACTCCAAGAGTACCCTATGGAGCCTTCAATTGATTCAGTTTGCATATTAGTAAATCAATTTTATTAATAATTTACAATGTTCGTACCTACGTGTACCATTTGGTACGAAAGGATTGACGTTCATTTGTTTTTACGTTACAAAATAGCTGTGTACCACCGGTGGTACATGCCAATGTGAACGTGGTTATTTTTATCGGTATATAACGTTGTATACGATCTTCAAGTCAACCATTACTCATGTTTCTACTTGTTTATCAATATAAAATTGTTGCTATTATTTATCAATATAAGATAGTTGCCATTTACTTATCAATATAAAATTATTGCCATTTAACTCCTCGCGATGAAAGCTTCCCTTCTATACAGAAAAGGTACAATATGGTGTTGAATTCAGATAAATTAATGAGGTTCGATATTGTCCTTCATCAATCCGTCGTGCCCGTGTATATCACGGAACTATGTATTCAGCGGTTAACACTTAGCCAATCGTATAGGGAGATTTTTATTTTTATTTTTCCGTAAAAATAGTGTTAAGACAGTATGCAACTCTGGAAGCGCAAAAACATTGTCTACATCTAGCTCTTTTTTCGCGAGGAAGTATTTACTATAAAAACAGGGTTTTTATTAAGCAACATTTGGACTTCATACTTTTCATTAAACAAATTTTTTAATATTTCTTTTATTACTAAAAAGAGTAAAATGATAAAGTCATGCAGCATTAGGTAAGTACGTTGGTTCGGACCTTTTTAGCTCGCATGCAGCACCAAAAGTTACTGAAATGCAAAAAAATAAAAAATTCCTATGACAAAATAAACATATTATACGTCAGAGTAGCATAAAGTTTGCATAAAGTAGTACACCGGAACAAAACTGTTAACGCACGCCATTGCAGTTTTCCTAAGAAACGTTTGATACAAAAACAACATACAACATCAATTCCTAAAATACACATCCTTCGCTACTATCAGGACACTGTCATAAATCATAAGGCAACGGATTAACCTTCTGATCCCCAGAGATTTTTTAAATAAATCACCATCCTTGAGATTCTGTCTCAAACGACAGTTACAGTTGTCAAAACTGAATGACACGTCCCACTTCTCCATTTCCACATGTGCTGTTTAAATATTTCCAAGCATAACATGAACCTGTTAACTATAGAATTTAGTTAAAAAATTCTCGTTTTTCGCGCAATGAAATCAATAAATGAATATACACCTAGAGTATATCTTAATGAAAAACAAAAGCAAAACAAATAAGAATTACATATTTACTTGCAAAAATAAGGAATTCATCGTTGGAAGGATTGTATATCATTTCAAGCTTTAGGATGACGTGTATATTCGTCAAACGCAGTTAACTGGTTAAGTCGGTGCGGACAACGACGCCGAATTTATGCAGACAGTCGAGGAGTTAAACGATAGACGATGACACACAAATATAAACAGTGTCCCTCCGTTTGGAGTAACGAGTTCCGGTAAAAAAGGACTATACATATTATATTTGCATATCGCGCCTTATCATCTAAATAATAGGTCACGATAACGGAGTTAGGCGCCGCAATGTAACAAGTCTGGACGCGGCCTAAGACAGGTCCGCGCCCGGCTCTGGAACTTTTCCAAGCGAATCCGCTGGAACCCGCCGCGGACGGCTTGCACGCGCGCCCCCACGGTCCTTCTTTATTCGCTTACCAGCTAAAGAGTATTCCGGGGTAAACGTAAAGCAGCTACGCCCGGTCTGACGTATCGCAGCGGCTTGGCTAGCCTCTGTTTATTTGTTAAATGCTCTCGCAGTTTCCATTAAAGCCTGTTTGCGAAGTACTTTTCGCCGGGGCAAGTTAATTACGTCTCAGTACGTTAATTAACGTTCTCTGATACACCGGCAGTTTCTGCGATCTCGTCCCCTGCACGCCGGGCTGAACGTGTCTTCGCCGTCGACACCCTCTTCACCCTTTTCTCTTGTTATTTTTCCGCTTCCGCTTCGTTTTCGTCTTATTTTTCTTCATCTTCTCGCGTTCGCGAGCGCAGCTTCGTAACTGCGTATCGATACCGTTACTAGCTGTCTACGAGAAGCGAATAGCTGTCTTATCGGACGCGATCAGCCGACCCGGTGGCTCGTTTAAAGCTGTTTTCTCTTTGGGCTCTCCTATTACCGGAGAATGCTGGAGCCTTGGACGAACGCTCCTGGTATGAAGGGTAATATGGTTCCGCTTCTAACTTTAGGATTATTCTTTGTTGGAAATAGTGTAATTGATTGTTTGAATTCTTGTGTAATGTTGTCATGAGATAATAACTGCTACGTAGAATTATGAAAGAATTATGAATAATTTTGGCTGTAATTGATGTGGGAGTGTGAAGGATAATACGTTGCTACCTCTAACTGTGGGATCATTTTTTCATGGGGAAACGTAATTGAGTATTTGATCTTCCGTGTGATATTTTGAGCTATTGTGTTCACTTATAGAAATTGGTATAGTTAGTAACTACTAAACTGTGTTTAGTTATACTTGAGATTTTAGACCCTTAGATATAATTTTTGGTGGAATAACTTTCTGTTCCTCGATTTCATTATGGCAAAGTAGTTAAATGTACGCGTGGGAAATGTGATTATTCAAAATCTTGTGTCATTCAAAGTTTGAAAAAATTACATTTCATTTCGAACCTAGTATATTTTGAGAAGAAGAAGAATTTAAGATTAACTAATGAAAGCAATACTATATAATTCTGATTTAAGAAAAATAAATGATATTTATTAGTTTTTATTTGAAATCTTCCTAACGAGTTTAACTTGATATTATTTGTAGTTTCTATAAATTAATCCATAAAATGTGTATTTGCATAGATATCCACAGTCTAGTAATTTCGTAATGAGGAGTGGAAACATCACGGCCCCAACAATATAGTAACCTAATTTCAAAAGGACAATTCTTATTATTCGTGCAACGGGTGAAGGTTTGCAAATTATTAAGAAATTATTAACGAGTCTAAAAAAGAAGTTTTCACACCTTGAATAATTTTTCCAATGAAAATTAATTGTTATGATTAATTGTAGTTAATTACAGTTAATTGATATGATTATATAATTTCTGGTGATATATATTGTTACAATTATATCCATAATTCACTTCCATTCAATTTTCACTCTTACAAATGAATGCGTAACAATTATAATTTCTGTGAATGTTGACGATGATATTATAAATTATGAATACATTAACAAAATATTACATTGCCACGCATTTATGATGTATCTGCTATTATAATTTGTATCGCAAAACAATGATTGAATAGACATATTTAATACAGTCGCTGTTCGATGGAAGATTATAAATAAAATTGTTGTCAATCTAACATGATGCTGATATTCCAATTTTTTTCAATTTCTTTATTTCATAGAAATTTTTAAATACATGTTTTAATAATTTTCAGAGAATCATAATTGGATTAAGGTTACACTAAAAGATGTATGAATGGATCTGTTATGAGATCACAGAACACGAGAGTTAAAATCAATTCGACCGTGTTTCGTAATATACGGTTGTGTTATAGATCACAGATTACATTAGAGTATAATTTAGAATGTCTGCTACAATTGATGCAAAATAGGATAATGTAATACGGCGTCATTAATTTACCGTGCGAAATGATCGTGTACTGTATCGACGTTTCGCGTGGAACCGCCACCGTTATTTTCCCGTAAGCTGTGACAAAAATTGAATTATTGAATTATCATATACACCTGGCGATGATAAAAGCAGAAACAGTGTTTTGGCAACTGCGTCTACGGCGTGGAAAATATTTCCATCAATTTTTTTCGAATCACAAATCTCTCGTCAAAATAAAAATCATATCTATCTGTGTAGTTCAATGTACCGTATGAAATTTTTAAGAGACTGATGATTAAATACTGCTTCAATATGGGATTTTAATTGCATTTTGTAAACACTAAAAAAAAAAGTTATATACATCACTGTCTAAGTAAGAATATAATAGATTGCTCGTTGCTCCACCCATTATAATTACTGGATTGCGGATGTTTGCACACTTACGGCAGATGCAGCTGCGTGAAACGTAATGAAATATCCGCATAAATCTTAGCGTGGACTTCATTTCCTCTTTAGCTGTAAAAACCATTCATTCGGGTAATTACCTTCTATATCATTCTTGTTGCTATAAATTAATGCATGAAACTGTATGCTTCTCAAACATCCGCAGCGTAATAATAACATAATAATAGTTTATAGCCATAGTCGTTGAATATCATTTAGACAGCTCCGAACAAATATTTGTTTTGAATAATTGCTTACTCTACCTGTTTCTTCGAATGACTCAACGTTATTCTAATAATCTATAAAAATATTCGAATAAATCCTTATTTGTTTCATTGCTTACTCATTAGTAAAATTTTAAGTTTCTCGTAGAGTATTAATTATTGAGAATTCATATTTTACAAGAACTATTACAAAGCTTTTCATTATATTATTTCGAGTTTCTCATATAGTACTAACTACTAAGTATTAATATTTTACGAAAAATATTTTCACATATTTTTCCGTAATATTTCAAGTTTCTTATAGAACACTAAATATGAAGAACTAACATTTTACGAAAAGCATTCCCACCATATTTTCTGCAAATATTTACGAACGCGTTATTTCTTCCGACTAAATGATTCTTTCCGCTCTAAACCGAGGGTTGTACGGTGCTTACGGTAAGAATCACTCGCGCGACACAAGAGTTTCACAGATACCGGGTTTTGCGACAGTGTTCAAGCGCGTACTTAGGTTACCGTGGAACACCCTGTCTCTGTTAAATTAAGAATCACGGAAGGGACACTCGCGGTTAATTGGAATAATTAATAGGGTCGTTTCATTGTCCATTTTCTCCTCTATCTCTCCCTCATTTTACGAGAACATGCGGGCTCGTAATGTACCACAGGGACGTCCGCCGTTCCCAATTGAATTCCACAGAATTCACTGTCTTGTGGACATTATCTTGCTCCGAGGAAAGCTTCCGCTCCCAGGTCCTCTTAAAAATATCTTAAATATTTTAGTTGAGTGAACTGAAACCTTCGAATCTCTGTGAATTTCTTTTTTTTTGTAACCAATGTATTAATTATGCAAGTATTGTTCAGGTGGAATGAGTACTTTTGGTATTGCATCATTTATTGGTAGTTATTTATGTTTCTCCTACATTCGTTACTCATTATTTCGTTTTTTACAGCGTCTTCGGATCAGCAGTGGGTATTAATGCAATAGAATTTTACTTAAATTCATTTTTATTTCAGTTTGATTCAGATTGTTATCTTGCTATGTTGTCTATCGCAGTTAACGTTATTCTTGGGGAATAATATACTTCAACAGTAAATTATTTGAATATTTATTTGATATTTTATTGTTTGGTACTTCTCTAATATTTTTCTATTGAAAAGATGGAACAAAGTCGAATGAGTATTTTTCATTACATAATAATTAACTTTATTCGTATCTTATTCATTAATCTTCTAAATAATTACTTTTTCAGTTTCCTAATTCATTAATACTTCCTTGGAAAAGAGTTTCCTTTGTGCGATAATTATCGTTTGTAATTATAATAATCTAATAGCACGCACTATTAAGAATAATCAAAGATACATTATTTCTCTAACATAGATTGATTTATTAAAATATTAGGATTTAAAATGTATATATTTCGTTTACTAATTTGTTACTGAAATGAACGTAAAAAGTCGCAGTTCCGATTATCGCAATCGTTCCAAAACGTGCAGATGGTCATCAGTAGGTACTCTCGTTAGTTTATCAGACATTCAGAAAGGAGAGTGTAAATATTTGACGCGACAGAAAGTAGAGTTCACTTAAGACACTGCCCTATTTACAAGTTCTTAATAGCAGGTTCAGGAGTTTGGATTACGTTGCAACGTTATGTAATCCGTCGGGGGATGGGCGACCGTTTTAAACAAGGCTAGCATATTTTTTTCACCCCACGAGATAAATGTTAAATGAAGTGTAATCGTCGTTTAATTGACGCTATTATTAAAAAGTATAAATACTTCCACTCGAAGTTACTCCTCGAATATCATTAATGATAAATTTATAATAGAAGCATCGTGGCGTTCGAGCAAAGCTGCACCGAATACGAAAAAAAGAATAAAGAAATAGAAGAAGATGAATACATTTAAATATTAAACGTATCGTGTCATTATTGAACATCCATCGCTTCAGACACAGTATTGAAATCAGTGGCTAGCAATGGTTAATATAATTAATATTTAATAATTCCCATTGAAATAATCCATGATCAGTCACAATTTACAATTATAATAGGAATTTCATCGTCATTCGGATTAATGATCGAACTACTTAGTCATTTAATTGTCAATTAAATTAATGGTTAAATATCAAACTATTAAATATTTCTCCCTTATTAATTAACGATTGACATTTAATTTTATGAATCGACTAAATTGACCGTTATTTTTAATGTTTAACTACATTTTAATCGTTAACATCAAGAGATCAAGTAATCGCCGTTCAAGCAACGCGTCTTGCTGTATACAACATATCTATCGCACAATTTAAATCATTTGCACATAACAACGTTTAATAATGGTCCAATTTAGTCGATGATACAAATCCCCTATAACCAATCCTTCCTTTATAATACACTCTTTAATTTTGGGTAAGCAAATAATACCAGCCGGCAGCATTCGTGCGTAAGAGCATTCGCAACAGTCGGAACTGGAGCAGGTTCTCAATCCTGAATCCCTCTGATCCGATAATTCGAAAATCGAGCTTATATTTGACGGTCGCAATTAGTGGTCTGTAACGCCATTAATTGTAAAATCGATATCACTCCTGAATTTTCTCATGGCTGGATTTATATCCACGCAATTCCAGCGGATGCTCCGATAACAAACCGGCCTGGATTGCGGGTGTCGAACACCGCGATTGAACCGAGTGGAAAGTGCGTTCCGGGGGTGGCGTGGCTTGCTCGCGCACGGACCTGTGCGTGTACACTAACGCCCATAAATACCTTGATACTTGTTTGAATATAATCAAATACTTCCCATTATTCTGTTATCTTTTTCTATTACCACGACTTTCGATTGCTTTCTTTATTATTTATAATTGTATAGAATGGAGTGCATGCTAACAACGTCGTCAATGACACGTTGCTGTATAGTTTTATCGACATTATCACTCTATTTTTTGGAACAGTCGATTTGATCAAAAGAATAAGTGGATTCCCTAATAGAAAATGTCTCTTGAAATGAATTTTCGTATTTTTTGTATTAATCCGTATTTTTTTTTAAATTATTACTTGCAATTATTTGATATTCTTTTGATTAAAGTGCATTTTTCTCGTCTTAACAATGATTTTGTTATGGAAGTCTCATTAGTTAATTAAGAGATGACGTATATATGTTTTTCCTGAGAATATATTAAAATCATTTGAAATATGAAAGTTCTATAATTCATAAAACTGCTCGAAGTAAATTACATGGACGAAAAGAGATCAATGAATAATTATTGCTTGTTAAAATGAATGACCTAAGTAATGCTTTAGAGAAAATGATAATATGCATAGAACACAGTTAAATAAACAATTTTAGTGGAATTTAAAGTAGTTCTGATCTGATCGATCTGATGAATCTATTTGATCTACTCTATTCAGTCATTTATAAAATATTTCATTAGTTCATCATGTAGCATATAATTTTGTCGAACTCTTTTATTTCCCATTTTATAGGAATAATCATAACGATAAACATTTTAAAATCAAAATAAACAAAGTGATGAACTCTACAAAACCAGAAACAGAAATACCTGATTGAATTATATAGAACCATTTAATTACCTACTTCAGCATAAAAATCAGAGAACATTAGAAAATTGGAATTAATACTAGAACTACCGAGCATTTATTAGGGTTAATATTCAATTCTTATAAAGATTGTGAGAGCACATTTTTTTTCAATTTCTTCAAATATTCGTTATAATATTTAAATAAAACTATTTACTTTCAAGATCATTTCAGATATTGAATACTTTTCAAATATCAATAATTGCAAAATAAGAAAACTAAAACCCGACATTTTGACGGTTTCAGATTAGTTCTAGTGTTAAGTACTTTGACCAATGAACAATTCTCGTATGTCGAAACGTTCATATTATAATGAGGAAGAAGAGCTCTCGATCAAATTCTGGCAACTGTCGAAATACTTGTGGAGGACAGTGTACGTACGTGTCCACCGCGTGCTTATCCGCGGCTGATCGATCGATTGGCTGTTTACTGGAAAGCCCGGTGACTCGTATTTTTCCGTCATTTGCTCCGGTTCCAGGGGCGATTCCGCTATCGCGCGTAATCGCGTTCACGATAATCGCGATCTCGGCCCGCCCTTGTCCCACGAATCCCCGCGGATTCGTCGTTACATTCAACGCGTTGTTTACCGCCGCCAGATTTAAACGAAACAATCAGCCTTTAACCGCCGGCAATTAGTGGACCGCCGATTTTTATGCGAATGCCGATTTCTGTGAACCATTGAGTTGAACAGAAAGTTTTGTCGGCAGAATTCTGCTGAGTTTGTGCAATTTTTTAATGGATCTTAGGTACTTTTTATAAAAGTATACTTTAAACAAAAGTTTATATTGATTTAAGAGGTAAAAGAATAAAATATTATTTACATTTTAAACAATAGCTTATATTGATTCGAGAGGTGAAGGAATAAAATATTTTTCACATTCTAAACAAAAGTTTATATTCATTTGAAAGGTAAAGAAATGAGGGAACATATGTTTCAAATTGAGAAATAAATTATTTTTTTTAAATAAATATCCATTCCTTAAATTTACCGATAAAATTTCCTATTCAACCTAATAATTTGCGGAACCTACGCTTGAATGACCATGTATTTCTTTTCAATCTTAGTACAAAAACTTGTAATTTTATAATTATTGAAACTTGTGTATGTAAATTGTCTAATAGAAAGTTTTAGTTTATGGACGCTTAATATTCTATGTATTGCTCCTACGTTTTTGTTTGATAAATGGTATATACGTTAATATAGAATTCTTTTGAAAATGTTTCAATAACCTATGTAAACACAAAAAAAGTTTTTTTCAGCTTTTGTACATTGTGTGGGACAATCCATTTTGTTCGGAATATATTGTTCCTTTTAATCGAATCGAATCTTAATTGAATTCAGTTTGAAATTTGAATGGACCGTTTTCTGGAGAATTTCTGTAACATTTTATTCCACTTTTAAATATGAAACGTAAGAAAACAAAATATTTAATATTCTGTATAATGCTTTAACATCTCTCAAAAAATGTTAAGATCACATTGTAATCATTATTCCACCTGATATACACAGTGGCTTCATGAAATTGATCTCGAACCTTGTTAGAATTCTTGGCATCGATAGTTCTAAACTCAATTTCGACAAGTACTGTTCACATTCGTGATCGGGACGATACCAGTGGTTAGCTTATTGTTGTTTCTATAGTACTAGATATCATAAGTTCTATACCATACACAAGTTACTCTATGTATAAAGACAAAATTTGATGAATGATAACATTTTTCAGCTACAAACTAGTTCACCAACTTACAGCTGCAAAAGTACGTCGTTAGTCATTTAATAACTTAATAGTTGCAAGGATCATGTTAGATACATGCATTTAGTTAACTAATGACAGAACATTCTCAAGTTTAACTCATTTATTTTGTGTTATTACAGGTGCGATCTTCAATATACTTTATATATTTTTATATTCATTATATACTAATATTTATATTACATACTTATATTACAAGTAACGAAATAATTTTTTTCAATTTCTATTTCAAACAAAAATACTAAACTTACGATTAATTTCACTTATATGTGATCAATATTAGTAGAATAACATCCTTTTAAATTTTAGTATAACACATATATTATAAATTCTCTCTAAATCTTGCTTTCGTTCACACGCCAATCAGTAAAAGGTTAATACGTAATACCGTCCACTTTGGAATTGTTTGTCAGACAGCAATCGGCGTACATTTGCGAAATATCGTGCCGACGAATCGGTGGCATCGAAATGAAATTTAATCAGTCAACTCCATTATGCATACATTATTATTCGCTAATTCCATAAAATCGATTTAAGGCTTCAGCTTTGATCAAATTAATATTAATATTCTCGTTTCTCGTCGATGATGCTTCATCCGTGTCCGAATCCAAATTGAATGGAAAATTGACAAAATAATTATGTACCACTAGGCGGTAGATTTCGCATTAAACGGAAAGGGGGGTGTTAAAAATAAGCGGTCCTTGGGCGGCCTCCGGAATAAAAAATTTTGTTACAACATGATTCTTCACAGCCTAAGGAACAAAAAATGTATGCTCCATTATTCCGGCTAAATAATATAAATTCACACTCGAACTTTGCCAAATACCATAAGAATGCCTAGCGTCACTAATAAATATATTTGAGTCAGCTTAAATTAACTCAGCTATCTAAAAAAGATTGACGACTTATGGGTATCCCTAATATCTCATTTGATTGCATCTTTACTATTTCGTTTCTTATTCGTAATAGACTATTCCGTATGTTAATGGGTTGGAAACTCGTGTTGAATGTTATTTAACGCGTTAAGCGCTATATCAGTCACTGATCACCGATGCTTCTGAATTGTTTGAAAACGATTATAATATGCAAGATAACTGATGTTGAATAAAAATATTTAATAGCGTAAGTAAGCTGATAATAGTATAATGCAAGGATTATGATGCCAAATAATTAATTAATTTTTCTACTTATCTTTGCTACTAAAGACTGAATGTTACCTAAAACGCTCAGGATTTTTTAACGCGTTACAGATTTTTGACAATAATTGTTTATAAACCCTACCATCGCACGTCAGGAGGCCGTTTCCAGTTTCCAACCCATTAACATACGGAATAGTCTATTACAAATAGGAAACGAAACAGTAAAGTTGCAATCGAATGAGATATACATAAGTGTAGTCGTGCGTTTACTTTCAACTGGATATTCCATAAGAATATGAAAAATTATGCTGTAACAAAATGTTTTGATTCAGAAAGCACCTCAAGAATCGCATCTTAAGACCTTTCTTTGATTCTGAATAAGTAGACCGACAATCGGTGATTTGGCGATCGCTAGAACGTAGGCGGCACAGCATTGTTCAGATAGAAACGGTGTTCGGTTAGGAACTTCATTTGTTTGTGTGGACTCGAGCGATTCTACAAATTAATTTTGTCAGAAGTTAGCGAACAGTTCGTAGTTATTCCATAACAACATTGCCGACGTATAATCACGCGCGTATAATTCCGGCCGTCGTATTCATGGAAAATGACCGATACATTTTCCCGAAATGGCTGCCGGTGTACCTGTTTCCTTGTGTGTACAGCGAATCGTCTAGTTCTAAATGGATTACCCTAGGAATATTAGTGTCGTGATTACTAACCGCGACTGTAAACATTACGCCGCGCGTTTTGGTCGCTGTTGTTCCACTGCTCGGTCGCGTCTGAAATTTATAGTTTAAATGACAACACTTTTCCGGTGGATCCGTCCCGCTCATTTCATTTTGGTATAATTATTTTTGCGAACGAGAGAAAAACGATATTCCGTTATTCGCGAAACGCAAGCAAAATATTTTGTACGTTGTTGAAGGTTTCTGTAAAATATTTAAAGAATATTTTAGAGAAATCGTTGTTCACGAATAATAATGATTTAATAATTAAATCATTTATTTTATATCTTTCATTTTTCAAGGCGCAGTGAAAATATTCTTGGGAATGAACAATTTATAAAAATTGTACAACTTGAGATTAGATGTGAAATTCGTTCGATTTTATGCTATATGTATCAATGATGTTTGTCGAATTAAAAATAATTTTTAAGAAAAGGATGGAATGTTTCATCTTGCGTAATGAGAGATTTTTTAAATTAAATTCCACAGTTAACAGGTTAATGTTCTGCTTATCAATATTTGAACAACCCAGAAGGAAATAGATAAGTGGTATGTATTATTCAGTTTTGACAACTGTAATTGTCACTTGAGACAGGACCTCAAGTATGGTGAATTCCAGAGTTAACAGGTGATTAAGTAACGTATGACAACAGAAATAAATCTCTCAGTTTTCTCCATCGCGGACGAAATGTCAAAAACATTCAGAGTTTCTACTTTTATCGACCCACCCCGTGTAACAATGATGAACACTCGTCGGAACGTTCCCCGCGAAACGAAGGTAGCGTATTGTTCGTTGCGCACGCAATTACCCCCCGCGTCTGAAAGATGCATTGATTAACAGCAATTAGCAGAAGCATTGTATATACAGGAGCGCTCATCCTGCATCATCTTCAACAATATATCTTGCCGTGGCAGACGGTCGATTAATTTAAGAACATACGTGTCAACGTGTAAGACGGAACGCGCAGTTTGCCGTTAATGACGGAATCGCGTGAGCCCGCGATCGGATAATTGCGATTTATTTGCGTGAATTAACCGATACGTTTGGAATGGTTGCTACCACGCGCTTCGGTAACTTTCTATGACACGAGGTGATTGCATTTGCCGCACAATGATGCGCCAATGTATCGCATCGTACAGTACGTAAGCTAACGAAATTGATGAGACCCGCTGGCAAATGCGTTACCTCTCTACGGGCGCGCTAGTCGAGCTTGGTAGCGTGACTATACAAATTTTTATGGTCGCTTGATTGATCGACGTACAATGCAGCGGAGTGTACAATAGAGAAAATGAAAACTCAATTTCTTGTTAAACTTGTATTATTTATAAATCTTTGATATGCCGGTTATAGACGAATGACTCAGAACAATAGCGGTATAACTACCATTTCCGAGTTCCCGAGGAAAAAAGCTTTTGTGAAATGTTCTTGGGTTAATCAATTACTGATAGTAGTGCATTAATAATGTTAATTATTTTTCATTTTTAACATTCGGAGTTTGCAATATTCGCATTTAATGAAACATTTTGCGAAAGTGTTTTTTCTCAAGGAAGTAATAGTTCGACCACTTTTATTCTGAACTTCTGATTGTAAACAAATAATACTGAATTATATTTCTCTGTTTAAGTTCGTTTAAATTAGAAAATATTTTTGTACAGTATAATATACACAGTTAATAAATTCATAAACTTAATGAATACTCACTGAATTCTACATATTCTCTGTGTAATTAATCTGGGGGACTTCAAAATGACTAGACAACCCTATTGCGGAAAAATCCAATTTCTACCTTATTCGAGTAATAATTCCTCCACTTCATTATTTCATACATTTACAGCAGTATAAATTCCAGCTCACGTTCACCACAAAAGCCTTACTAACTCAATTCCACTCCCGACGTACCTTTTCACAGGCGCATTCGCGATTGAAGGATCATCCACTCAACAAAGAAGACAGTATCATCATTTCTCTGGAAAGAGTCATTGTTTGTCTATAAATATAAGCCCGAGCGTACATAACGGCGAGCACGTTAATTCCGTCCGACTGATTTTTAATTACAAGTTTAACCGGTATTATCTGGGTTAACGCGCCGGCACAGTAAAAAGTATTGAATGCCGGGGATTAAATTTCGTTATCTATCGGGACGGTAAATCGGCGAAAAAATCGATCGAAAAATACCGTGATATACACGGGGTTAGATTTTGCATCGAGATAGCGGCGCTGGATGCGGGTGGGGGTACGGGGACGAGTCATAATGATTTATTTTCGGCGAATCGGTGAACGCGTTTCGCGCGGCAACACCTGCGCGCCGGGCTAATTTATGTACCTACCCGTGCATCGTTCAGCGGCTGGATTTTAAGAGATTTTTTTCTTTGAACCGTTGAAACACCGTTGCAATATTAATCGTCTATTACCTTTACGCATGCCTTATTCAACCCGTAAGCACGGGGCAATAATTCGTCGGTTAATTTTGCAGGCACAATGGTGCGGCGAAGCGTTCTGTGATCCTGCGTTCTCGTTCCGAAGCTTTCAAACCGCGCCGTTAATTATAGATCCCTTCCCGTAGCCAGTTAAATTTCTTATCAATGCAGCTGATTTATCCAGAGCCCGTGAATGCTTAAAAACGTACGTAGCGAAAGCTGCGTATTCTGCATGCTGCAAGATGGTCCGCAAAATGGGACAATTTTATATTTGCTGTTATAAATTGATCATGGATTTTTATGCGTTTATGGGAGATTTGAAAGCGTAATCACGAAACAAATACAAAGTGAAAGGAAAATATCCAGAGTGTAGAGCTTTTTGTAAGATTTCTTAGGAAGAACTGTTTCCTGTCGTGATCCTATTTTTATAATAGTGTTCTTGGATATTTGAATTTGCATGCAGATTTTCAGTCTAGTTATGATAATGTAATGCATGTTTAAATGCACAGAGAGAAATCGTAGCATCAGCCAAAGGGAAGTGAATCTACATGAGAAATTAAGTGGATGTAAGATAATCGACTTTCAACATGCCTCTGACACGTACCTATAGATACTTCAAGAAAAGCTGTAAATTAGGAACATTCTACCATAGTCTTTTCAATTCTCATTTTATGTTCGAAACAGTAATAAAATTTACATACTCTTCATATAACACTAAGAGATGAAAAATAATCAGGACGGAATTGATAAATGTCAGGTGCACCCGTTGACATTTAGTCGTATTTTCTTATTAAATGCGGCTGTCATTCGATAGACGATTATTATTATCATCATTGTTATTATCCTTCGCCGATTTAAATTTCCGAATGGCTCACGATGAATATATTTTATTTATCGTCTGCTGCCAAATGAAGTATGGCGCGTAATAAATTTAATTCCCCTTTTTAATCTGGAACAACGCGTTTATTAAATGTGTCGTGATACTGGCCGATGGATCCTCTTTTTTTATGGGAGAGTTATCGCCGGACAGAATGATAGAATAATCCCAATTTATTCGGCAAATCGGCCGGCACAGTTGGCTCGGTTACAAACTTCGAACTTCGTTAACTTATGTGCGCCGTCATCGGGCCGAATTCACACAATATACCGCCGCAAATATTACGCGGTGACGAAAGTCGTCGACCCCGTTCCAAACTTTTCGCGATACGATCATTCGTTTCTGTCTCTTCCCTTGTTCTTATTTATTATTTCTAGTTTAACACATTCGCCGGCACTGATGCGTATTCCGCGCCAGTCGTTTCAATGACGACGCGATGGTTCAAATCCTTTCCAATACCGGATTTATATCAATCTGATAAACATTGAATTTTATAATTGTAGAAGCTTGGGTCGATTTTGATTGATGCAATTATGTAAATATGGAGATTAATTCTCTGTTTTCGAAGCGCTAATTTTTGAGGTGCGTATATGCGAAGGAACATCTGCAGATTTTTTTCTAGAAACAATAGAAAAAGACGCGCAATAAATGCTCGCAATAATAAATCTTTGCTCGTATTTCAGTTTCAGAGGAAAGTGACTATAATTATGGTCCCTTTTAAAAGGAATTTTAATATCGAAGTGAAATTACCTGCAGCAATAGTGAAATATGACTTTTATATGGTAGATCGATTGACATTTGAAACTCAATAATTAATACATTCATGAAGCAGATTAAATTTGCTTAGATATGAACTTTAGCAACAAGTGTAATAGTTTGAATAAACTAACGTACTTGAATAATGATTAAATATAAAACAACACTTTATAGGATTATAAGAAACATGTCTTTTTTGACAAACACAAATTAATAATAGCATTCTCTTTTTCTGTTACAGGTATGTAAAAGAACGATTGCACACTAACAAATTTATATGCTTCCTAGTGTCAAGTTAGAGGTTCAATATAGGTGAGTAAATATATTAATTAATTTAATACTAACGATCGGTATCGTTAAAAAGAATCTTTTAAATACACTGGTCCACGAAGGTATTTCAAACACAGATGTTAATCAATAAAGTTTATAAACGTAATAAGCATGTACACCCCGTGCAGATGCAAAAAAATTTCAAAATATTTAACTTCCCGAAAATTCTGTATGCACTTCTGGTCCGCACCAGATTTTAAATACCATACAAAAATTCCCAAATATTTATCATTCCGAAAGTTCTATATTCACTTCCAGTCTACATCGCGTTTTAAATATTTCCGTGTACCACTGTAATCCGGCCACTTCAATAATAAAACAAATAAAAACCGTTATCACTGTTTCATACAATACAAAATAAAAATAATCCAGTTTCCGGCCTGCTTCCAAAAAGTCTTTTAAAAAATATCGCCGCGTCAAACTCTCGAAAAGCTCCGACCGTCGAAGCGTTAATTAATCGAGCGGGTTTTACGGGTATATAGCGGTCAACATGGGACGAAGCATGGGAAATACGAACTAAGAGGTCCGCGGCGCATTAATCGTCCAGCAAACACAATCGGTTTTTCATTGCCGCAGATAGACCGACCCATAATCGTGGATTTACAGTCGCAATTTATTCGCTGCGATATGGTCCCCGCGCGTTTCCGAATTGTCGCGGCCGGTTCCCGGGGATTTCGTTTGTTTATGTCCGTTCACGGCCGATCGGCCGTTAATGAAGAGGATCCGATTGAAAAAATTAATTGGGTGTCGATCACCGGTCAAAATAATGCCCGAAGATTACACACGGCTCGCGGGGACGATTCGTTGTAATGATCCTATTAACGCAGTCACCGGTCTCCGAGGCTCGCGTTTTATATCTGATTATTATTACTCGTGCTTGGACATCCGGCGCGGCGCGGCGCACGCATTATCTTGATTCCGTTCGCGTTCATGCGAACGCCGGGGCCGCGACTGCGTTTCCAGTTTATCAGGGAACGCTAATGTATCAGTCATACGAGAACGGTTCATCCCGACGGAAAAATATAATCGATACGAACACTCGCGGATGGACTTTAGTGTCGTTCCGGTTTCAGCCGTGCCTTTCGTAACAATCGCTGGCTGCGAGTCGCGTGATTTATGGCTTTCGAAATGGCGGATCACGTTTCACCGCGTTAAATCGTCTGAATTATTTTACGATTCGACCGGTATTTACTCTTTTTTCCCCTTGTAAAATCATTTGGAAGTCGCGCTGTTAATGATAGTGGCACCGTGTTTATTGCGCGCGGCGCAATCGAATGTTCACGAGAGAAGAATAATGAAATGGAGAGAATATAACTTATTTTTTGAGGGAAATACGGTAAGTGGATACCGTGAAATCAACGTGGCGTGATGTTGCTACCGGTATTTGTAATTGTGCTCTTCTGGTTGGATATTCACTGAATGAACGAGGTTTCTGACGGTGAATTGATCGAGGATCAGCTTCCTTAACACTAAAGCTACCGAACAATGAAATTGAAGTTTTGAAATTCCCCCGTATTTATTAAGACTTTAATTAATTTACGATTCAGTTTGAGTATTACTAAATCATTTTCTTTAATCATTTCTCAGAAAAATGTCTGTTGTCTTTTGTATGTAAATCACAGGACACCTTATACAATTCCTGAACTTCTTTTCCAACGTTGCTATAAACAAAACCTATATGTCAAATTAATTATACGATCGCACGAAGTAATCACTTCATCATAAGTTCAACGGAACTAATTTCTCGTCGGTTAACATGATCTTTAACTCTTTTAAATTGCAAATAATTCGAGCTGTAAATCGACTATTAAAACAATGGAACAGGAACGAGAAAAATCGCAGCGTCGCTCGAGTTCTCGTATTAATCTTCTCTGTCGAATTTTTTTTCTCTTTGCAAATGAGTTTTTCATTGTAACGCCGATATTGCGGCGCCACGTGTTTGTTTCCGTGAAACGTTGGTCAATGTAATCCGTACTCGCCTTATTGCCTCCCCATACTTGTTTTCACCGGTTTTGCGGCGGTGGTCCAGATGAATTTTGAAAACGCCGCTTTGAAACGTCGCACTGACATTTTTCCAGCAATCGATGTCGCAACTTTTAATTAAATCTCGGTACGAACAGAAATATTTGAATCGAAGATAGAATTTCCGTGAAGTTTCGCCAAAAGAAGTCAAATGTTTCGTTCGAATCTTTTATTTCACATATTCTTCCTGTCTGCCCTTTTGCTAATCAATAAGAATTCGGAAGATACCAATGAATCAATCAATGCGTACAATTCATATAAACTTCTGTATGAAAGTAGTTAAACTCCTTTTCGTTGTTTTTAGATTCAATATCTTTTCATCTAACATTTCATTTCTCAACGACATATGTATACAAAGTTAGTACTAATTGTTATGTATAATGTATCTAAAATAATTCAAATTGATTGGCTACGCTACAGCTTGAAAACTTGAAATCGTGTTCGACTAAAATTGCATTCTGAAAGAAATATATCGTATCGAATGAAGATTTAACTTTGCGTGGATAATTAGAAAGTTATTAATGTTCTCTTATTAAACATTTAATACATACATTTTTGTGTTGAAAATGTAACTCGATGTCAGAATGATTTACAAATAAAAATTGCAAGAATTTGACGATATTTTCACAAACACATGTAAATTAATTTTTAAAGGAAATATAAATCGCAGTAGCTATTAGCAGAATTATTAACAGAGGAATATTTCATTTGAGTTCGAACAAAATGAAATGACTTTTAGATTAATTACATTCCATTTGAAATGCTCTCGATGTATCTGACACGATATTACAAAGAGTTAACTTGTTCTGTAAAGGGAGCTTAATTTATTGCAAACAAATGGCACTCAGAAATTTGTATTTTTAGTCGGTATTTCGTATTAATTACTCCTCGAACTGGGAATGTAAAAATGGGAAAACTTATTCTGGGAAAACAGACGGCAGGGAATTAATACAAGTCCAAGTCGCACGTTTTCGCCGTTGGATCGATGCCGATAATTTTCCTCGTTGGGAATTCGTGCCTGCGTTCCGATGCGGTGGACGTTTATAAAGTTTCGCGCAGCCTGCGAATTTTTTTCCCTCCCGCAGGACACGGGAACGCGGCAAACGCGGATTCCTGTTTTCACACGGTCGCCAAACCTGCAATGAAAAACGAGAAACTGATTTCTCATCGATATCAAGTTAAATAGTTTACAATTCATGGACGGCCGCGATTGTATATCATTCTGACAAATAAACTAGTACCCTAAACAGTGATAGATACGAACTTTTGGGAAAGAACTGTAACATAACCTTATTTTATAGGGTATTTTGGCTGTAGATACATAAGTAAAATGACGGAAATAATGCCCGGTTTCTTACGATTAGCAAAAATAATAAATTTAAAGAATATTGTTCTAATTCTTTGCTTTGTTATTTCTTCAGTAATTATGTTTGTTAGAATGATTTAATTTGTAATTGTTTTTCTGTGACAAATTCTATGTTCATACTGTATGTAAGTAGGTATATATAATTTTAAAAAATTTTAAATAGGAATATACTTATTGTATAGATTAATTATACATAATCATCAAATAGATTATTATATGTTTGTACCTTGGACTAATGTAAATTAGATAGTATACGTATTTATTTAATGTAATATAAAATCTTCATTACGAGTCTGACTCGATATTGTATGGGATTAACAGTGTTTTATAAGTGTACTGACGAAGACTAAATTCATGGGGTTATTTATATTTATTAGCTTATTTACAATAATTTACAAAACGTTAATAATGAAAAGTGATTAAAAAAATTTTATTTGTCATACTTTTAATAATGTTTATTGCTATGTTTTCGTTGATAGCCCCTCAGGTATGTAGCAAGTGTGTACCATTTATACAATAACTTGGCACACCACCTGATTTATGGCATCATCCAGTATATCGCGGGGGTAACGATAAAAATCTGCAGAACGTTAAAGAATAAAAAAATATTTAATACATATTTTCTGCAACCATTGGTGTTTATGTTTTGAGAGTGTGAACAGCTCTGAAAGTGATGGGCGGAAATCCTATCTTTCTCGGATACACAGAAAAATGCAAATAAATGTTACGAAAAAAATATCAAATTGATGCAATCATTGCATAATTTAACTAATTTCAGTATTCAGAAAAACATATCAGACGAATATATAGATATATGAATATATCAGGAAAATAAAAAACGGGGAACTGTAAATAATTAAAAAATAGACGTTGTATTTCAAACTAATGTGAGATACGAAATATTGATTAAAAGTTCATATCGAATATTTTTCGAATTTCTATCTCTGAAAATTTTAAATAAAATCTTTAGTTATCTACTTAATGTTCCTTGTACAAATACAAATACGCTTATTTTCATTAATATTACATGATCCCTTGTATCTATCATTATCCCAATTTATTATCTGTTCTCGCCAAATTAATCCAATTTCGAGAAACATATTTTTAATAAAATTTTAGAGATTTTACTGATTTCGATTTGTTACAAAGCTTCACAGAACTTTTTAACAAGTACTCATCAGAGATCAACCGGAAGAGATCAACTACAAGATCAAACTCATACGTCACTATTTAAAATCGTCGTGATACAATCAGTATTTCTGCCAAGTCACTGAATGTTTAACCATAACCTGAGGAAACTCATTGAATAATTCCCGTATTCCTAATGCCGACCGTTGGTATCAGTCTCAGTATTAATTAATATCATTGTTTTGGTACACTTTTGAAATTATTTATCTCAGAGATGAATAAAAACGAACCTATAACATAATTTCCATTGTTAACTTCACACGTTCTATACATGTAAAATGGTTTTAAGTTATTTATTTATTAGAAATGAACGAGCACTAGCCACTTTTTACAATACAATGTGACAAAATTTCAAAATTGTGTATTCTGCTATATTCTTTAGACTATTATAGAATAACTTCAAAAACAACATCAATTTTTACAAGACCTGATACTTGTCTACTCGATTACCCAGTGCAATCAAACCACGCGGATAACATTAGCGATCAGCAATTCGAGGGTCAGTTTAAACCGGGATGTCGGGATTCACCGGGATACAGCGGTTCCGAATTGTTAATCGCAGGTCGGCGCTGATTATTACAATGCACAATGCGCCGTAAACGTCGGCGCGTCAGCCTCATAATTACCTAATTGTAATTTAATTATGCAATCCGTCAGGGCCTATTCAATGGTACAAACCGAGCGTATTCGTATCGGCAGTAAGCGCTCCGGGCATACGCACGTTTCTAAGTACCTCTGGAAGTGACAGGTCAGTTGTTAAGCCAGATAACTTGGGCTAATAAATTGACCCTCTGCAGTCGGAAATGTTCAAAGTTTTTTACTTTGGAACTTACATTGATGTTGCTTTATTCAACTATCATTTGATATATCACTGTAATCGTTTGTTTGAGAACGTTTTACAAGCACTGACATTATTATTGTATGACATTACTGTAATGCTACGAATGATTGTAACAAAAACTGCTAAAATATGTAGCTCTTGGAACGAAATTGAATGTCCAGTGTGTCTAGGTATAGAACCGCAAAGGGTTTCTAGCGAGATTCCTACATTTTCTCCATTTTAAAATCCAATCTTTGAAATTGAATGAAAAGGAATTAAAACAATAATCGACGTGACCAGAGTCACGTAATAAATAAATTAGCTATTGTCTCTTTAGCCTTCTCATTCCATTTAACAGATTGTTCGCTTCTACAATCAGCTTATTTTCGTAATCCCCACTGCTTTAACCCTTCGCAGTTGAATGTCGCAATAATCACGATTCCAAGCTGTCAAATCTAAAATCCATGGCTGCTAATGAATAATATAATTATTCGAGTAATGAGAAATTGGTCACATGGTTTTCTTTTTACCTGGTATTTAAAACTTCACTACATAATTAAACCTTTTATGAAAAGTGTTTTTAAAGGTTTGAAAAATTCTCGTCCGCGAAGTGTTAATTACATCAATTATAATTTATCATGTATCCAAACGATAAATCCTTCATCACCTATAAATCTGATTTTAAGCTTACAGTAAAGAACCTAGTCCTCGAGACGTGCCAGTACGAATCACTTATTGCACATAATAATTTCAACTCCAGTACTCTATAACTTTTGTATTCGAGCTGCAACCCCGGAATCGTGCCCCATGAACCCGTATTGATTTTATAATACACTTATAAACTAAGATTTTATTGTTTAAAGACAGTTTGGATTTACAGCCCGGTAGCCAAGAGATTCCTAAATGGCGCGGAATAACGCGTTTCAGCTAAAATCTTTCCGATATCCCCTTTCTCCGGCATCGATAAAGGATATTTATATTATAACCCCCGCCGGATGTTCGCCGGCCCGTACGTAACGTACGGGACAGTATCTTCGCGAAAATGGTGGTATTGTATCTATCGGCTCGAGTACCCGGCCAATATCACGAAGATAGCGGCGTCCCTTGTCAGGCACGGTGCACTAGCCTAGCTGTTCACCTACGTGCATATTAATTACAATAGAACCTCGATTAGCCGAGTCGCTATTTTTTACGATCTATATCAGAGGTGTTCAACCTTTTAGCTACCCTCAGTCTCATTGGAGAAAAACGGATTGTTATGAGCCACGCATAAATTAACCCTTTGCGCTTGAAAGTTTCTCACTGGAAATATTCAACATTTTTCGACGAGATACAGGCGACACTGTTTGAAACTAATTTAACGATAGTTCACAGATGAATTAAGCAACAAAGCTATTTTAGTTAAATGTTTCACATAGTAATACAAAGTTTCATTTCGAATACTAAATATTCTACTTCATAGTTTTGCTGTATCAAATTGAGTGGTGACTGAGAGTCACCTCTCGAGCGCAAAGGGTTAATAAACTGTTTAACCTTTTAGATAATTATATGCCATTACAGTGGCTTTCGCGTATATCATCATTTTGAATGGTAAGCCTATATGGAGCCTCAATTCTTTCTCTGTCATCGGTAGCAGTGCATTATAGTCTAATTTAACGTAATTGTATGCTGGAAAATTCTGTTAGTCTCAAATCGCCGTGCTACATTTATGATACGCAGACCGTGCCAAACCTTGCCGTACAGAGGTATAGCTTCGCGGCTAGTCCCACCATAGTTAAAAGGTTAACTCGTATTTATAATATCGTTAATGGGTGTTTTAGTCGCAATCACATAATGTTTGTAAACTTATGATTTTTGATTTGGTCGAATTCACAACCGTTGTTAAATTGTTCAAAATTTTGTGTTAATTGGCGCTTAATAATTTAGATTCTTCGATTATACCTAAGAATACTTGCAATCGAATGTTACAAGTGAACAATTTTTGAAGAAACTCTAAGTGCCAAGATTGAAGAGTTTTCTATTTGTGTTCTTATCCTGTAGAATACAGTTCAAGTGCAACTTTCAATTTGCAAGTAGTCGTCAATAACAGTAGTGATCCGTGATACTGATAATATTGAGGAATGAGATCACTATAACATAACATACAACGTAATGTCAGGTAACTTTCTTCCCTTAGAAAAACTTGAAGTTGACATTTACAACCTGTATACTTTTTGAATATACTTTGAAAAATTTCTCTTCGGGTTTTCGTGTAGCTGGACTGTTAGTCGGCCAATTAAATCGGATAATCGAAGTTCGACTGCATTGCCGTAACAGTCGGCTACTATCTGCGATCAGGGGCATGGGAAACGAAATTTTTTTCATATACGTGGCTAATTCTGTATTTTACGGTAGTCACTTCACCGCGAATTTCCACTTCGCTCGAACTGGTTTGCGATCGCAACGGATTGCGTGATACCAGGCCAGTGAAAGTCTATCGTTGGAAACGGTTGGGGACGTTTTTTTAATTGATTCGGGATAAGAAGAATTTATTGGGATAAGAAATCTTTTGCACGGAGGTTGTTTTCACGATTGCCGGAGTAAATTTCGCGGTTGGTAATGTTCGGCAGACGCATATTTTTTACACCGCGTGTTCCACAGTTTAGTCAATCCAGTTTTCTTGTTTTTCAATCTTCCGTTTAGAAAACGTCGGCTGAGGTGAGTTATTATTATTGGACGGCGGATTTTTATTATTGCACGACGTTTATTAGTTATAAAAGTGTCCCGGAGAGAATAATTGAAAGAAATAACTTGTATAGGATTTCCGTCCCTTTCGCATTATTTTTTGCGAAGTGAAACTATTAACCCCGTATGATCGTAGCTAAATCCGACATTAAATTCCATTCCAGTAATTACATAATCTTCCGCCAAATACAAGTACAATTACGCATTATATTCTATCATCATTGTGAATAAGTCGTTTGATTGAAGTATATAATTCTACAATAGGAAAAATAGAAAAACTTAGAATAGAACGAAAAGGCGCACGTATACGAATGT
This sequence comes from Nomia melanderi, assembly GCF_051020985.1. NCBI lineage: Eukaryota > Metazoa > Arthropoda > Insecta > Hymenoptera > Halictidae > Nomia > Nomia melanderi. The sequence goes on along the minus strand of NC_135004.1, from coordinate 9,467,314 downwards.
TTTTATTTTCGGATCATCTCGAAGCCTTATTGCATGCATCTGAGCTTGAACGAATGTCGGGACGCATCCTGATCTGTGACAGAATTATTCGTGTTATAAATAGACATGAAACTTTGGACATATCTTCTATACAACTTTGAATTTTCGCAATAATCTACATTTCCCTGCGTTTCAAAAATTGATATAGTTGATTCATTGGAAGCACAAATTAACTAGTGACTAGTTACCGACGTTTTGGCATGAAAGTGCGAGTTAACTCGTGACCGGTGAACAATGTGCTAAAATGGACTTTTGCCCGTTCAGATCGAGCAGATACCTCGATGCGTCGTGACGCTCCGCCAGTCATAGATACCCCGTATCCGTTACGAGGGATATTGGTGTGCGACGGCGGTGGGGCAGCAAATACGGTAGCCAGCGCGGACCCAATAATATCGGCTCCGCGACTCCCGTTCAGTATAAATAATACGACGGTAACTAGTTCACGGTTAAGTTTAACGAACCTATCGTTAGCAGGACAGTGTCTCGCTACTACCCGGTTCCGAGCGCGGAGGCTGCTGACGTTCGGTTATTACCCCGGTGGCTCTTGGCCGGGCTTAATACGCAATCGCGTGCCTCCCTTCTTAATTAACCGGCTGTTAGTTAGCGCGGCCACGGGATTCGAGGCGGACGAGGTGAGGCGAAAGAGCATCCCCGGCGTTCCCTAATGACGATCGACTCGAACGGTCCCTAAATTTCGACGGGGAACGACAGGCCGGATGTAAGGGTAGATAATACGGGTTACATTGCCGGGGGTAAGCGGGCACGAAGCAATATCGCGCGGGCTTCTCCGCGAGCCAAGCTGCTACGAGATGCCAGATAGGGGGCGTACGGCACGGTGTTTTGGAGCGTAGCCAGCTAACCTGGGCTACCGTACCTACCTCCGTAAGGGGTCGCAGACCCGAAGCCACCCTCTTCCGCTTCCCGATGTTATGTACTGTCTCTTTCTATGTATTGCTCTGTCCACGTACTGGGTGGCCAAGATTACCGCGTTAGACCGGGACGATTTTTATTGCTTTAACCTGTTAACACTAAAACTACCGAGCAATTCGAGTGATTCATTTCCAATTTCTTATAAAAATTAGAATAATAGACTTCTAGTCTTTTATCTGTACAAATGCGCAAATTTAATTTGAAATCACCCGCAGAAACGCTTTCGTAATCTAAATACTTGCAAAATAAACATTCTGAAGTGGGAAGTTTGACTCGTTCGGTAGCTTTAATGTTAACTGTAGAATTTTGTTTGGAAAATCTCTTGTTCTGCGCGTAATAAAATTAAAAAATGAAGCGTGTATTCGTTAAACATAAGCGGTATGCACCTAGGGTATATTTTAATGGTAAATCAAAGTAAAACAAAGAAGAATTACAGATTTATTTGAAAAAATAGAGAATTTATCGTTAAAAAAATTAGTACCACTTCAAGGTTTAAGATGATGTAATGCTCGTCAAATACAGTAAACTGGTTAACACTAGAGCTACCGAGCGTTTCGTGTGATTAACCCTTTGTAGGCGAATGTCAATATTTTGACGGGATCAAACTTTCATGTTTATGACACCAAATTGCAGTAAAATGATTTAAGCATTCGATATAATTTGGCAGAATTTGCAGAAGATTTTATACACTCTAGAGAATCTTCGTCTACAAAGGCTTAATATGTAATTCTTATAAAAACTGTGACACTAGATTTTTAATGGCTTCTTTTTATATTCGTTGTAGTATTCAAATGGAACTATTTATTTTTTAAATCGTTTCGGATGTTGGAAAAAAACTGAAGCTCGTCATTTTTACAAGTGTAATAATTCTAGTGTTTATTTCATTTTCATTATTTTCTTAGGTTAGGACTGCACAACAACTTTCACGCGGCGTATGACAAACCGCATTTTTTCTGCTGATCTAAAAGCGGTATATTCTAATGCAACTAAGTTCACGAGCGTGAAACACGCTGTGACAGGCAGTTGAATACTTGTGTCAATTGCACTGGAATATACGGTTAATATTTCAACACAGAAAATGCGCGGCACGCCGCGTGTAAGGTCAGGACTACACGAGTATTCGACACGTGTCGCAGCGTGCTTCACACTCGTGAACTTAAGTTGTATGGAAATATATAGTTCAACAGAATAAACGCGATGTAGATAGTCTTGACCTTAAGATAGGTTTATAGTAGAGCTACTACAGAAGCGAAGAGTGCGTCGATTTACAACGCTTGTATCGTTGACCAGTTAACCCTAGAACAACCGTGCATTTAACATGATTAAGATGTAATCATTATAAAAATTTTAATAATAGGATTTATGTCGGTTTCTTCGTATATTGATTATTGAAGTGAAACTACTTATTTTTCAAATGACTTTGTTCTTCGTTGTCTCATAGAAACTTTAAGAATCATATAATATGATTGATTCAAATTGGCTTCTGAATTCGGAAATCTCTAATTTACCTTGTCAGTCAACGTGTTAAGATACTAATAATTGTGAAATTAAAAAACTGAAACCCGTCATTTTGACGGACACGGTTATTTTAGTACTAGCTGAACGTAGCTGTGTGCGTTGCTTCAACATACATGCTTTCATTTAGAAGACAACTATATATTTATTTATTATTTTTACAGGATAATTATGTGTTATTTGGCTCGTTATTAATTTATTATTGTAAATAGATTATCGACTTTTAGACCTTTACAAATACTAAACGTGTTTCTGCATGTACTGCATTTCCATTCTTGTTTGAATCGTATTAATAAAGTTCACGAGCTGGTCGATGCAAATTAAACTTCCATTCATTTTGGGAAAGAAGAGTGGTTTCATTCAGCGGAGCTCCACACGTGAATCTGCAGAAAATTGAGGCGGGACTGATAATGCTGTGGTTTAAGAGCCGGTTTTTGTACGAGTTTTATCCAGTGGAACCGTTCGGAATTTTAAAAAAGTTTCCGCGCTCGCCTCGTGGTTTTTGTTGACTACAATCCGGTGCGAATTTCGGTTGCATTTTGTGTTTTATACGTCGCAAATCGTATCAGCTACGTCCGCTGCTTCCCCGTCAGCCTTTGATACCCGTATATAGGACAATTTTTATCGTGCTCCTCGCTCAAATTCATATACTACGATTACTTATACGAACGCGTGACTGATTAATATTTTTTGCTATATTATAGTTTCCCTCGTGTGCAACTGGAAAATAAAAAATATAAATAAATATGAATATACAAGTGATTCTATGAAAGTATAGATTTTCTGAAACAGCTTAAATTAGTAATCTCGTAATCTAGTAATCCAGTAATCCAGTAATCCAGTAATCCAGTAATCCAGTAATCTGATAAACTGGTAATATGGTAAACTGTTAATCTGATAATCTGCTAAATTTTTAAACTGATAATCTAGTAATCCGGTAAACTGGTAATCTAGTAATCTAGTAATCTGATAACCTCAAAAACTAGTAAGCTAGTAATATAGTAATCTGGTAACCTGAAAATCTAGTAATCTAGTGATATGATAAACTGTTAATCTAATAATCTGATGATCTGGTTATCTGATAATCTACGAATCTGATATTCCAGTAAATTAACAATCTAATAATGTGGTAACCTAATAAACTTAAAGATAAGGTGTCCTTACGAGTAAAATTCTATGAACAGACGTCCGTGGCGTACATGCGCCTCCCCGTCCCTAAAAATAGACCCGTAACGATCGCGCCACCCAGTATGCAATGTCGGCGTCTATTGCCGCGGTCAGATATACATAAGCGACCATGTGCAGACATTGCATTTAGATGTACCCAGTTAAACGGTCTATCGCCCACAACCTTCCAACCATGCTAAATAGTTTATCACGAAAGTACTCTCGTTAAAGTATCGCTCGATCTTCCGGCCGATGTTGTTATTGGCTATGACACGTGAACGCGTACACACGTGTATCTCGATTAGCCATCGCATGACTCGTCATTCTTCGGCCGTTTTTACTACGACCGTGACTCGATACCAATGATTCACGGCGTGGTTCGTGGTTCTTGATTTCGTACCGCGATTCAGAAAGCGTTCCAGCCTAGCGCACCTGTAAGGCGCTTCGTGCTTCAAGTTAATTACATTCAGACGTTCATGTCTGATATACGAATAATAAGCGCCGGTAATGATAATGGTGAAACGGTTCTGTTACACGACACAATGTCGGCGTAAGGAAATATATATATACGAAAAGAAAAGAAACGGATCTCAGTTAATGTTGTTACAATTAATTCAGAAAGCTCCACTATGCTTTGTTGTATTATACGTCTTATCGATGTTTTCTCCGCATTTAGCCAATATTCCGTTTTATAGATACGTTCTTGTTTTATACATGTGGTGATTATTACAATTATAACTACATAATTTTGGCAAAGGGTTCACATTTTCGTGTCAAGAACAAAATTGAAGAGAATGGTGAATTACTACTGAGCCAAATTCCTCTATTGTAAAAATTAAATGAAATGATTTTAAGACACGAATAATTTAGGGATAGCCAATAATTTTCTAATATTCCACTGTTTGCTGATTTATCTTGCTTATTTCGCTGTTTTCGAAAGTATGAAATCTAACAAAGAACAAGTGCATTATTTCCAAAGGTCTACTACTCAACCTTCGAAACTTCACCAAAACACAACGCGAATGCTTCAAATATTCCCTCTGCATTAACATAACTCACCATCAAGCCGTTCTAAAAAAACCAACGTAAATATTGATCAAAGAAATCCACTAACAAGAATAAGAATAAATGGCAACGTATCAAGCACCATCAACTTATTCCACGAGACACCGCGACCCGACGTTCCGCGCCAGGAGTGTATCATTATCACGGCAGTTAAATATAACATACAAAATGTAACTCTACCCATGAAAGTTCGACAACGGCCTTTAATTATCTCGACTATTTGTAACCGGGGAAACTTCTGGAACGGGAAAACCGGAGGAGAAGTGGCTATCACTTTCGCGATTCTTTCTCGCATTCGCTCGGCTCCCAGCTTTTAAGTACACGGGCCAACTCATTTTGAAGCCTGGCTCTCTTTACACGCAGCCGTCGAGACTTCCAATAAATACGGGCGCGGCCGCGTCTGGGAACAGGGAAAGGGGAACAAAGCGCGGAGAAGTTAAAAGACCGGGCACGAACGCGCGCGTCCTCCGCGAAATTTTTCCTTACAGTTCAAAGTTAACTGCGCGATCTGTTTTCCATCGGTAACGTTTATTCGTTCGTTCCGTTTCGCCCGCGAAGCTACAGCTTTCGACGACTTCTAGTCGCGGGGCTGAATTGATAAAGAACTCTCTCCGTTAGCCTCTCGTAGTTTCTCTTTTGACCGATTCGATTCGGTTCAATTCGAATCGAAGCTGATGTTACCTACATACAACCGACTGTCGTCTGGTTCGAGAAGGGAGGAAGAGGAGCATAAAAAGAGTCAGTTGAAACTCTCGAAAGGATGCCGCTTAATGCTTTTTAGTCGCGGTTGTATCAAACGCAAGTTAATAGGTCCTTTAACAAACTGATTCGATGAGGAGCCCCGGTTTTTATCAATTCTTATAAAGCGGATTATTTATGGAGGATAAATTGCCGTTTGGGCATACGTTGTTCGATCCGCGATGAAAACATGGTACACTCTGGAAATTTAATATTCCCATTGTTTCTCGGCAATAAATTTGGGCGGTTCTTGATCTGTAGTATATAATCTTCGGTGCGTTATTCGTTTTTTATACGAGACTCGCTCGTCAATTTTGTATTAATTTTCGGATGCGCGTTTTTGCTTGATTGTCGGGGGATGATTTATTACCACGCGATTTATTGCCACTCGAAACACGTTCTTGAATTTTAATCGAATGAACTTTAGTAGCGTTCTTTGCTAGTTTGATGATAGGGGATTTTATTGGGGGCATTTCTCAGATTATTCGTTGGATGCGAAGTGGGTAAATATGTGTTTTGCAGATTTACTTGGTAGTTAGTGTGAATATAACTGATTTTCTTTTTAATTTTGTGTAAATCTTGAAAACGTTATGGAAAAAATGTAATACTATGATGTATCAGAGCATAGTATGACGTTGCAAATTTTTTTATTCGTGCATCCATTAAATGAATGGAATTCTAAGTATTTCGTGTTTTATTTGTGAATTTTATTTTGTTTTCCCTTGCGCGGCATGCAATTCCAAACTGAATCGCGATGCTTCATTCGTCTGTTTGTACACGGAAACAAATGTAGCATACATAATGCAGGAAGAAAATAGAGAGTGTAATACAGTTTGAAATATAGGCCTGCAGATGAATCAACATTAGAATTTAAAAAAGATTCAAATAACATGAATTCTAAAGTTAAAGGGTTATTCTAAGCGAATCAGCTGAATTCTCGTACTACTTCAACGATTTCCGCATGAAAATATAAGAGCGCCGATAAATTAGTGCAGCGAGTATTGCGAATTGTGCTATAAATCATTACCATGGGAAAACCGTAACATTTACAAACGAAATAGTCGGCGGTTAAAATTATATTGATCTAATAAATGCTGGAAAAAAATTAAACTTAGAACAGCAGTCACTGGTAAAAATATTACATTTCATTTCACATATGTGGCAACGTAAAAATCAATAATTTTCAGTATACGAATACATGCTTTAAAGTGATTAAAGATATGCTTTTAAATATAACACAAAAGGGTCACAATTTATAATACGAGTACACGAAAATGGAAGACGTTTGAAAAGTATTAAAGCATTAAAAAAAAGAATAATATAAAACGTGTAAAAAATATACATATCTTTTCTTTAATATTTTTTTATATATATTTCCACATAAAATCACATCGATTTTCAATTATTCCATGCATTTACGTAACAACGCTTTTCCTTCAAATATTCCACAGTAATTAACACTAAAACTACCGAACGGCTCACAATAATCCGTTCCCGATTTCTTTATTTTGCAATTATTAAAAAACTAACAGATGTTTCTCTGAGAAGTTATTAAAAAAATTGATTCGAACTGAATTATAAATCAATTAAAGTTTCGATAGATGCACTCTTGAAGTTTCTGTAAAGGAATTTCTAAAAGTCCATTTAACTGCTCGGTAATTCTAGTGTTAATTCTCTTCGATAATTCCATTTCTTAAACAGTAAAAGTTGAATAATTTTCTTAAAAGTCACCAAAAAAAGAACGTTGAATACACACGGAATAAATTGGAAAGCTTAACAAACGCATCGATTCCATTCGCCCGACTGCATCGCCGAATCGCGCGCGCTACCGGAAATCTGGTGAATAGAAAAACGGGTTGGAAAACAACGTCGCGGCTCTCACCCGAAGATCAAAGGCATTTCCGTTGTTAATTTTCTCCGAGCGAAGGTAACAAAGGGCTCGCAGCATTTTCCAGCGGAACAAGTCCCGGAAAACTGGACGGATCGAAATCGTCGATTTGTTGCGGCTTTTGATTTGGACGCGCCTGCGGAAAACTGTGGAAGTTCCGCCCGTCCTCCGTCGAATTAAATAAACTTCGCCGAGGAAGAATGCGAGTTCCCAGCTTTCTCCCCTCGGTTGATCCCTGTAATCATCGCGCGTCCCGAGTCGAGCGACGGCGACCGAATAAACCCGGAACGTTTATCTCGGAACTGTTCCGAATCTCCGCGCACCGATTAATCGACCGGGTTTAAACTCCGCGAAATAAATCTTCATTAGACGTTGGCTAAAATTTCTAACCTGTTCACACCCGCGGTTAATGAACTTTTCCTAATTACTGTTAACCGAGTTCCCGATGTTCTCGACAATTTAACATCGAAAGTTCGAATATAAATTATTGTTCACCTGGCTTTCAACGTTCTAATTGAATTTTCATAGAATATTTCGCAATTAATACGTCGACAGTCGATGTCGTGGCTCCGTATGATTTTATATTTACCTCGTGTGTTTGATAAGACTTTAATTTTCGGATTTATAGCGAACCTGGTTGTCCGAAAGTAAATTGATTTACATCTCGTTACATATTTATTTATATTAAACTTGCTATTAAATTTCATTATTATTTGCCAGTTTATCATCGAAAATTGCATAAATTTCTTGTATTCCACGTATGCATTATTTATGTTGTTCTCGAAAAAGATAAATATAATTAAATAGTAACCATTATTAATTACTCAATAATATAAACAATTTTTAAATTACACTATTATCTAGTCACATGTTCGGACAATTATTATTCGACAAGAATATTCTTTTCTTCACCTAGAAATTCATGTACGTACAAATTAATAGTTCAAACGAATAGAATTTGTTGCTACACCTTCCTATTTCATTTCCAAAAATCTGTAGTCTGTTAGTACGCACAAAGAATTGTTTCCTCCTTTCTGCCTTCCACATTGTTTCCGAGTATTTTCTATCAACCGTATCAAAGTCGATTCAAACTTTTTGTCCTATGATTTCTTTCTGAACTGTGATCGATCTAACTACGTTATTATTAATAATATATTGAAAATAAGAGAAAATTCCAGTCTTATTCTATGTCAACGTGTGCTCTAAGGTATAATTGTTGATAACAGAGAAATAATATATAATTTGCATTCAAACAGATTGAATATTATTTATGCTTGTTAAATTCCATTCGAAATCTTCACCACGAGTCTGACACGATATTGTAGTGCAAGAGGTTAAAAAGAATCCGGAATGGATTTCCTCGTTTGACCAGGCGGCGCCAGTGATTTTCAGAACGCGTCGCGTCGCCGCCATCTTTTCCGGGTGTCGTTACACCCCGATTGACAAGAGTTGACAGGAACACCTGTATCTTCGTCGTTATTGCACGTTCCAGATGACGTTAACGCATAAAATCGCCGACCATGAAATTACTCGTCGCGCTACAAACGTGAGCTTAAAGGCAAACGAGCATCGGGAGGGAATACTTTGGCATCTTCCTCCTTCCTCCCGCCCTTTTTCTTACTCGTTTCGCATCGCTCATCCGAGCCGCTGATAACGTCTCACTGAAATATCAAACACTTCGAGAAATTAGTAATATCCGCAATACACATTTCAATTCCCTGCAGACTGTAATTTCTAGGATTTGAAAAGAAACTCTACTTCTTCGTTAACTTGTTAATTGTGGAATTTTGTTTGAAAAGTCTCTCGTTTTGCGCGCAGTAAAATCAAAAAATAAAACGTACACTCGTCATATTTATGCGAAGAAATAAAGGATTCATCGTTGAAAGAATTAGTGTCATTTAAAGCTTTACGATGACGTGTATACTCGTCAAACGCAGTTAACTGGTTAATAATACTAATTTTCATATGTATGGACTCTTCAGTTTAATAAGCAGCTTTGTTCGAACGTTATTAAAGAAATATTTGTATTTTGAAAATGTTTCTTTGGAAGTTTTTGGAAGTGTTTATTTGTGGGCTATTAGTACGATAATTTCCGTTGATGATTAGTGACATATGATTACGTGAAATCTTACAAATAATGGGAAATTGTGACATTGTGATTGACAATTAGTTGCTTCGTGTTATATTTGATATTAAATTCAACTGCTTCATATTTGAAACATGGTGAAGCATATTTCAAATTTCTAATTTTTGAATTGAGTATTAAAATTGAACGAAGAGAAAATAAAAAGTCGAAACAATAAGTAAAAATTAATTAGATTCTGGGAGTGACCTGTATAATTTAATTATCATGGCGTATCATACAAATTTACAAAGTTAATTATATCAAGAACAAAATTATATCATCATCTATATTCAAATAGATTTATTATAAATATTACACTTGGTGCACAAGCATGGGAACATTATTTTCAATACGCACCCATATTCAAATAGATTTATTATAAATATTATACTTGGTAGGGTTCTCACGTATAAATAGGTTTTTATACGTACGCAATTTCGAAAACATTCGTTGCATCATTCGCATATCAAACGCATTGTTATCTATAATCGAAGTATTATTAGCATTCTACAATTAATTGCAGCAGCTATTTATTCCAGAAATATTTAACTCGTTATCCTAACCTAATTAAGTCGAACACGAATCATTTTAGCAATCGTATTGTGAATCGATAAAACGTCTGTATTGTTCCCATTCGTCAACGAAATCATGAGAGCTACTCAAATTTGAGAGCGACGCAATAAATATTTGTAGTACTATACGTATGCGTGTCACATAGAGATGCAGCTCGACGAATCGTTAATTTACGCTAATGCGCAGACGTCACCGCGGCGATGATCACTGTAGACGATTAAATTTTCAGTTGTAAACAATGCCCATTTACAACTGATGAACGTGCAAATCCGCGACCGAGTAACGATTCTTGAACTGAATCGATTTACGTGTAATTCACAGAATATTCATAGAACCTACTCAATTTGACTCGGATTAAATATTATACATCTTTTACGTCTTAAAGTATTATTACTTTGAATAAATTAGCTCCAATTTTGAAGCGAAAGCGTAGTATTCGAAATTCCGAAAGATTTAAATATAAAATAGATTTCTAATTAACAAAATGTAGGAGGCACTGAATTAACTTCTATATAGTTCCTTTTTGAACTATGATCGATCTAATTAGTTGTTTATTGATAATAATTATTATAATAAATTACAATTCATTGAAAGTAAGAGAAAATTCCAGTGTTATTCTATGTCAACGTCTGGTCTGGCGAATAATCGCTGATAACAGAAAAAAAGTAATTTGCGAAAAGCACAGCATAGCGACGCGACGTTAAAAAATTTCTTTGAGGTGGCGAGTCGTGGCCAACGCGAAGGATACGTGGTGCGAAACGGTTTATTATATAAAGAAGAGGCAGGCGAAGTACAATTAATATTACCCAAAACAATGCAACCCCAGATAATTAGGCAGGCACACGAGATAGGACACTTTTCGGCAGCTAAGACTGAAAGCTTGTTAAAACGTGAGTATTGGTTTCCGAATATGCGCGCGATCATTGAGAAAGTCATACGAAATTGCATCAGCTGCATCTTATCGGAGAGAAAACACGGGAAACAAGAAGGTTTTCTAAATATGATCGATAAGGGAACAGTTCCACTCGATACGTACCATATTGACCATATAGGCCCCTTACCGTCGACCAAAAAGAATTATCAACACGTTTTAGTAGTAGTCGATGCATTTGCGAAATTCGTGTGGTTATATGCGACTCGTTCTACAACAACAGCGGAAGTAATCACTAGATTAAGGAAACAGGCAGACATATTTGGCAATCTTAGACGAATCATTTCAGATCGCGGAACAGCATTCACCTCGCGAGAATTTGAAGTATATTGCAAAGATGAAAACATTCAGCACGTTTTGATAACGACAGGTGTTCCCAGGGCAAATGGACAAGTGGAGCGAGTGAATCGCACTCTTATTCCAATGCTATCAAAACTATCTACATCGAACACGAAATAATGGTTTAAATATCTAGAAGTATGCCAAAAATATCTGAATGCTACACCAAGTAGGAGCACGGGCACTACCCCATTTCAATTGTTATTCGGCGTTCCGATGCGTATGTCATCCAAATTTGTACCACATCATCGAAACATCCAAATTTGTACCACAGCGGGGATCTAGTCGCTATAAAAAGAACACAAACTGCACCCGGCTCTAAACTAGCAGCGAAGTATTACGGTCCATACCAAATTATAAAAGTGTTGCGTAATGATAAAAGGAACACCAACACTAGCTGTCGTTAGAACTACCGATCAGCTGTGGGTCATTCGAAACATAAACAAGCGACAGGTGAGTGACCGAAAGAGTGAGTGACCGAGAGAGCGAGTGAAAGGAGTGCGAATGAAAATAAGAGCGAGAGCGAGATATTAGAGGTGATAACCGCAAAATCCGTGTATGTGAGAATGTGAGTGAGTGATTAGTATATTAGGAAGGATGCATGAGGAAAAGCGTCTTTTGTCTTTTGTCTCTTGTGAGAATTGCGAGCTGGAGCGAACGAAGTAATAGAGAGAGTATAGAGAGAGTATTGTGAGTATTTAATTATAAGTTAAAATTAAACTTGAAATTTACTTTAAACCTTGCCCTTGATTCATTACAAATCCCACAGAAGTTAGAAGTTATATACCCATATATAGGATTCCAATAAGATAGTCGCTACGAATGCTACTATGTCGTACTTTTTTATTAATTCGGATAACAGAAGTTTCACTGCAATGTAATACATTCATGCCGGTTCCATTGGCGACAATCTAAAGTCAACCAAGTTTGATCTGATACCATTTTTCTTTCCGACCGCGCCCCGATGTTTGCATTGAAAGTTCACACGGGAATCGTATCGGAACAACTTCGATAACATCCGACTGCGTTTGTTAGAGTGGTTTCTAGAATGATACTGGACAAACTTCTGTTTAGGGTCGCGTGGGCCACGGTAAACTCTTCAGAATTTCCATGGGAAGCTTGACCGTCAAGGTAATCCTCGAATGCATCGGCATTCTGTTCGCTCGCGAATGTCCTTGAGTACACGTAGCCCCAAAAGGGCACTTCAGAACTGCACCTTCAGATATTGAACGGTTCAGCTTCCTTGTACCACGATAAGGTGTTCTTATCGTTATTAATCGTAGACCGGAGATCCTATTCCAACGAATGAAATAAAAAAGGATGGGTTTTCCGTTTACTGTATAGTGAAAAATTCTATTTTACCGTTTCCATTATTTTCCTTTTTTTTTGTAAATTAAGTAATTTGCTTAGCCGTCAATATTTGTCTAAGCACGATTAAGGAATGAAAGTTTTTGTAATGATAATAAAATAAATATAAATGAATATAGTAATAAATAATGATAAAATATATATATATATATAAATTAATATAATAATAAATAATAATAAAATAAATAATTTTCGAATTCCCTGAAATTCACTGCTTTGAATATTACGATAGCATTGGGTTACAGAAGTTTTTGACGAATAAACAAAGTAATAAAATATTTCTCGACAATATAGATGAATTTACATGTATATATGAACGAACTCACCGTCGCATTTGTTCATTGTTTCTTACGTTCTATTGTACCTTTAGTCGATGTGAACGTTGATATAGGTATGGTATAATGTCAGATGCTCATCGACCTCGTTATGTCAGCATTATCAATTTGCGTTGACTTATTCTAAGATGAAAAGAGAATATGATAACAACGTCGATATTTCCATTGACTGGAAGTCGGGGGAATAATTGACGGTGAGATAACACGTTAGACGCGATGTAGAGTACTCGAAGTGCATTCTCCTTTGCGTTAAAGAGTTACATTTGAATGGAACGAAATTTAATTTTAAATTCTAACATTACACGCGGTATCATCGACGCTTGCGTCAAACACTACCTGCTTCTTTGACGTATAAAGCTTCCTCATTACCTTTTTTTTCTACTCTTTGCACTTCGTCCTTCGTTGGATTCTGCGCCGGGATGTATCGATTTGCATTGTCCGCGTCATCTTTAATAAAGTCAGAGACCCTTCGTTGAATGAGCAAAAAACTGCAATTTCAAGCACTGCTGCATCCTCGGACACAACGTTTCAATGGTGTTCGTGCAGAGATCTTCATAAGCGGATTGGATGCAAAATTTCCGTTGCAAGTGATTTATAATCGTATTTGTAATATAGGCACTTTTAATCGCGACTGTGACTTCTCAATTTTAGTAAATTTGTCAATTAAGCTTTGAGAGAATACTCTTCAAGGAAGAAAAGCATGATCGACGAATCATTATTGAAAAAATATATAATTGATAAAACGATTCTCCTCATTATTGAACGTATGAAACATTTTCTATTTCATAAGTTGAGAAGTATTTAAAATAAATATTTTTTAATAATTGTCAACAAATAAACGGTCACCCATGACCGACGTTTCTTAATTGTTCGAAAAGAATTACGATATGCAAGATGACCGATGTCGACTGAAACTATTTAATAACATAAATCAGTTAACAATAGTGTAACGTAAGAATTTGAATGCCAAATAATTAATAATATTTCTCATTTACTTTTGCTATGAAAAATATGTGTTATGTAAAACGTTTAAGATTTTCGTGGCGCTTAACGTGTTAGCCAGTTGTTAGACGAGTATACTGGTCGAAACTCAAAACCTCGCCGTTCCGTCGTGACGAGTACGCTCGTCAAAAACAGCTAACTGGTTAATTAACCCTTTGCACTCGGGAAGTAACTCTGTCACCACTCGATTTGATCCGGTGAAATTATAAAGTTTGATGTTTAATATTGAACTTTCTAGAATCCATCGCTATGTAAAATATCAAAGTAAAATACTTTGGTCCCTTAACCCTCTTTGGGCCGAATGTTTGTTCATGATTATAACAAAATCTATGCAGTACAAAATTAATAAATATCCACATATAAATTCAGTACTTTCAATAATTTCATCAAACGAATATATTTTGTAACTTTCAAGTTATAATGACGTTAAACTTTCACGCCTGAGTGTATGAAAGTTTAAGTTAACTGATTACTTAATTTTATTCACCACTTTGAGTGCGGAATGAAATAAATCAACAAGATGCCGATATACTGATATGTGACTTCAATGTTACATGGGCCTACAGAGGGTTAATTTATCGATTAGTTACATTAGTCGGAATAAACACCGTCTATATTTTATCAAAGAGTGTTGACTGTTTCTAGCAAAAGACTTTCGGGTACAAAGAATTAATGTTGTTGAACTCTGGGCATGCTTCAACATCAAGTTCTCGTTTACATGGTGTCGGGATAATTGCCACAACAGGTGGCCACGGTGATTATAATTTTTAGCTAGTCACAGGCCGCTTTGCGGTTCTTAGCATCGTAATCTCGGCCGAGACACAGTATAGCTCCCTCGTAATCCCCTGAAAATTCCGATCGGCGTCTCTAATCCGGGAACATATCGGCTTTTCGCTCGACGACGGAAATCCTTGTCCGCTTTTAGTACAGGAAACGTCCCCAGCAACTGCTCCGACCGGCCGTCGAACGGTTCCAGTTCTTGTTTCTCGACTTAAACCGAATCAAACCGTAATGGCCGTGGGCCGGATCGACAGGAAGGGAGGATGAAATCGGCGCGTTGCCCTCCCTCCACTGCCCGTGAAATCAAAGGGCGTGGATCGACCGTAAAGTGTACCGCGTTTTACTGCTCCTTAGTAAATAAAGCGAAAAACAACCGAAGAATCGAATGAGACTGTGAACTTTTATAAATGAAGGTTGTTTGTCGAACGAATAATTTCTACGTTATTCATTTTTTCGTTCAAGTTCGTACCGTATATTAACTCTTCGCGGCAAAACGACGAGGCTAGTTCGTTAGTAGTTTTTCATCCCAAACTGTGCAATGGCGAGATACACTCGATATTTGTAGTTTCTAATTGGGAATAAATTGTGGTAATAATTAATAGTACCTTGGTAAATTGAGTGTGAACATTACTGAATAATATACTTTCAGTGAACAAAATTTATGAATCATGATATGAAACATGCTGTTTTCTTTAATCAAAATAAAATGCTTCTTTAGGGAACAATTTTTCGTGATTTAATCGTACTACAAAGGGTTAATATTAAAATCGTACTAGTCGAACCTGCTCTGCGATCATTGGTATCTTAACGCGTTAAGTGCCACGAAAATCTTGAACTATTTTCCGTAGAGTTATTCTATTGTAGCATAGAAATGTAGGAACAATTATTGATTATTTGGCATTGCAATCCCTGTATTACATTATTATTAACTTAGTTGCGTTATTAAACATTTTTATTGGACATTTATCTTGCATGTTACAATTGTTTTCGAGTAATTCAATGGCGTCGGTCATAACTGACTGGCATGACACTTAACGTGTTAAGAGTATCAAACAAACAAATTGATTTTAAAGAAAAATTTCTTGCTTACATAAAAATGTACATAATAAGTACACTGTATTTTATAATAGTTTCCTAGGAATACAATAAATAATAGTTATTTATTTAAAATTATTTAATTGATTAACGATTTTGCCAATTCTATTGGATCATTAAAAATAACGATCGTTGATCGAAAAATTGTAATCATCGTGCGATCTCACCAGACGTCACTCGTCGCGATCAGGCGATGAGCATTTCACAAACGTTCAACGATTTACGTCCTCGCGTGACTTTTGTTAATCCTTTATAGGATAACATTCCTCGGATACGAAGAACATTTTTTTCCCATCAAATATTATTTTTTTTAATTTTATTGTGCGCCAGTTTGGAATCAATAGCTCGTAACGAGAATGTTTGTTTCTTCTTTTATTAAGAATTAAAATTTTTAATATTGAAGTGAAAATTACAGAAATTAAAAAAATTTAATATATGTTGAAAATAAACTTGAAAATAAATAAAGTTGTTGAAATCATTTATAAAACTATGAGTAATATTTAAAGATATTGGGAGATAAAATGCCTCATATTTATTAGAAAATTAGTTCAATTAAAAATAATCGTTTTAATAGGAAATTTCATATCGATCCGGTTTTTTATTAATTTTAATGTATAAAGCATTAAAGCTTAATGTATTAATTCGGACTGGATAAAGTCTTATTTATAGCAGGATAATTATATGCTATAAAATTGCGTACATTTAATTGATCTCATTAATCAATAAATATGTTATGAAGAACACACAGAATTCTGCGTACATACAGAATTCCTGTTCAGTATAGTTCCATTGGTAGACAAAAATGTATGCTCAGCAGCACGTATCATATGCCTCGAACTTATTTCACAGCTGTAATATTGTCGTTTATGAATTCTACATCTTAAGGTCATAATTTTCTGGAATTACTCGACGTTCGTTTGCTCTGCGTATATTGTGGAAATTATTTACCTGCATAAACTCTTAGTATTTTTAATGTTTACTTTGTATTTCTGCTTCACTGAGCGCAATCTGTTTGTTTACTTTACAGAAACGTTTCATGCTATGAAGCAATGACACATAAAAGTAAAAGGAAATTGCAGTAACCCAACTTTTAAACGATATAGAATACGACATTGAAAACTCTTTGGTGAATGTCTTTGAAACTATGAAAATCATTCATCAATTATTGATAATATTTTAAAATTTCTTACTTCTTTCTATTTTTCAACTGTTTTTAATTAAATGTTATATATTTTTTTAAAATTATTAAATATTAAATATTATTTAACACTTTAAATAATATTTTCAATATTCTTTTCTTTACATTTAGCTCAAGTCATTCTTTAATCTATTAGAAAAGTTAGACGACATTTACGAGAATATTCTCATTGGGGATGTATTACCGATAACCACGAATTATTAAGACGGTTCTAAAATACATTATAACATTAGAGTCGTAACAGCGTTAACTTCAGAGTGACTAAATAATGAATGTAGATTAACATTTGATCGAACGATGATTCTAAATCCCTTGCAAATTATTTGAATACAGAATAAGCATTTCTCAAATTACCACAGGAATAAGCAAATACTGTAACCAAAATAATGTTAATAAAAATTTCAAATATAAAATACGTAATTACCAAATATAAGGTTCTTTCAAAGGCAAGCAGCGCATAAATGTCATAAAGTTACTGGGTTTAAAAGCGCATGAAAGTAACCCCGGTAAAAAAGATTCCATATTAAAGTATCATCAATTCACTTTAAATTATGTCCATTTCGTGGTTAGTAATAATTTTAATATGCTTCCAATATCCAAATTACCTTTAAGTACGCGCACATACCGGTGCAGTGTAATTTCATTATACTTCTCAAGGTATGATGATCTTCGAAGACATAAAAGACTCTGAGAAGAGATTTCAGCATTATGGAAGAAGTTTCTTCCGCGGCCGGCATAAACGAACGTTTCATTTAATGGCGCGTCTGTTCGCGAAACCTTGGAGGATTTAAAATCTAAATCAGATCTCTGTCCAAAGCATTATTCTAATGCCAACAGACTTGCGAAATAGATTTTCGAAATTTCTCGGGAAGGTTCGGCTACAGACATCATTCTTGAATTCGGGTTATTCGAGAAACTTAGGATCTTTCTCCGTGAATCAGAAAATCTTCCATTTAGGAATAAAATCTTGCGAAGAAGTCGATTCTCGGATGTGAATTTCGGACAGGATGCATTCTCGAATCGACGGTGCGTTGCGACGTATTTGGCTAGTTTGAAAATAACTCCCGAGCGTTTTGGTCAAATGAAACTATGGAAGTTTTCAATTAGTTGTCACATAATTGTAATTTTAACGCTAGAATTACCACATGTGTCAAAATGACACATTCCTTTATTCATATTTTCTGATAAATTTCTAAAGAATTTGTTTTAGTAATATGCAAACTATATTATGTGTCGTTGGAATCTCGATAGATGCATTCTACTTAACGATACTTATTACATGTTGAAAGTTCGACGAACTATTTATATTTAGAAAGGTTCGCAGAATCTTTCGATCCCTGCATTTCGGGACACCAGAACGATCGACCTTTTATTTCTTGTTTGACGCGAAACACTGGAACATATTTACGACGACTCTCCCAGAAAGAGGTTCCTGAAAGCGGCCGGAATTTATCAAAAAATAATGCACGCTTAAGCGTGAGATAGTTTACGACTGTTTCGGTGTACCGTGGTGTTTCACGGCGGAAGAAGCGCAGCAGGATTAACCGGTAGAGCGATAAACTTGGACACGTGAAACTTGGGCCCACCTAATGCTTCTTTATTCCTTCGGATTTAATAATGCTAGCCCTTTATACCTAGTGATTTAATAATACTCATTCTTTATTCATTCTGAAAGAACGCTCCTTTCGAAAGAATCGTAAAGAATTCTGATTTCACTTCAGCTACTGTCATGTATCTTCAAAAACCTTCGGCCACATTGTTTCGCAGTGTTTCGGGTTGTGTGTATCTAACGCAAACTGAAATAAAAATCGAATTTCTGCAAATATGTTCACGCGAGTGTGCTATCTCTGAAGTATTTTCTTCCGAAAGTTTATTAGAAGAGTTGTGAATAATAAATCAATACATGAACAGTCATATAAGTTTCAAAGGATGCCTCTGTTTTTATTCGACAAATATATCAGAGTATTTAATTCTACATTATCTTTGTAAGAAAAGCTAATTACTCTAATCGGAGTAAAAGAGTGTTAGGTGTCTTTAAAGAATTGTTAATAAATAAAGATCCATAGCGTAGTTAACTTTCGGAACGTGAAAAGAGGGACGCGATATATGATGGAGCAGAATTATAAGAAAGCGATAAAAGTTTTAATTAAACACCAGTGATAAGAGATTTTCTTTCGAGGAGTCACGTGGCATTTTTCACAGCAAGAAAAATCTTAGAAACGTAACCGTCGAAAGCTTCCCAAACAACTCAAAACTAGTTTGAGGAGCGGGTATCGCGGTAGCGATAGAAAATTCCCGACGCGAGACCGCCGGTAAGGTTTCAGAAATCTGGGGTCGAGTTTGCGGGTAGAATCAAGTCGAAACATCGTCGGCAATAGATGTAAAAGAAAATCGATAAACCGCACTGAATTTCCACGAGTGAGATCCGGGGAAATTTGAGAAGCGGCGCCGAAGAATTTCGTGGCGTTCCTATAAAAGAAACTTCTGAACGGTGGCCGATTTCACCGGGACACAGTCGAGTATTTGCGCGATAAAAGTGGCCAAAATTCGTGCTATTGAACTCCCCTGAGAGGGAGAAAGTTTTGCTTTCTCTTATAATTCGATAAATGGTACGCCGTATTAGAAACGTTTATAGCAAGCCACGTTTGCGTTTGGAATATGGATGTTACTTTTATCTCGTGTTCACTCGCTGTATCGATGTACAGTATTTTTTGCTAATTAATAACACTCAGAATGCTTAAAACAGGAGAACTAGAAGAAAAATTATGAACAGAAACTTTCTGTTGTTGAACCATATAGCTGCATGTGGTGTATATATATATATATTTTAAAATTGTCTGACGAAAGTTTTCTAAACTGAATTTTGTTTTATTTTAACAACTCTGAAAAAACAGTGTAACTATTTAGATGTTTTCTACTAATTAGTTAGTTACAAAAGCAAACTGGCTTGTTAACGTTTTGGCTATCACAAGAATTTTTAAGGTTTTATATAATACAACTTATTTTTTCATAGCAAAGAATAGTATTAAAAATCATTATTAATAATTTCTACCATTTATTAATAACTATATTATTCTCAACTATATCTGATACGATTACATTGTCATTAATAATTTACCAAAAAAAGAAAACTTCCAGGCATATTCTACGCTATATTTGCTATAAAGTATAGTCGACAAAAGAAAAATAATATTTCATTCCAACTCAAATTACATAACTCTAATTAACACATTGTTAACCGACAATTTTACGCAGAAGCTATCCCATGCGATCGGTTATTATTCCGTAATTAAATATGAAAGTTGAGACAATCTAAATAAACTTCAGTATATTTTATTTGTACACAATGAATTGAAATGAAACGTTGTTCATATCTTCTATACAACTCTGAATATTTTGCTTCCGCAATAGTTTCTATTGCCCTGCATTTAAAAAATCAAAATAACTAATACAACTGCACACACGAGTTAACTCGGGACCAATAAACAACGTGCCAAGTAATATTTACATTTGCTAATTTCTATTCGAAATCTTCGCCTCGGGTCACGATATAAGACGCGACATTATAAAGCAAGAGGTTAATAATTACATCCCCAACCGCTTCGACCGTAGCGCAAAGCGTTCGCGTGAAGGGTCGCCTTCCTTTTGCGGGCTACGATCTCCGAAACCCGGTAACCGTGGTTCGCCGTTTCCCGGTGTCCTCTCGTTGGTCTCGGAACCATCGTGGAAAGAAGCTGAAAAAGCGCGAAGAGGAGACCGAAGACTGGACGGGATTTAGCGATTTATGCCCCGGCCACGCCCGCTTTTCGTTCCTCGTACAAGAGGAACGAAATTGCCAGACAGAAAAGCGTAGGAACGTCGGGCCGAGGGGGAGCAGAAGGGGCGACTTGGCTCTGGCCAGTTGAACAGAAAACGCTCCTCGGTCCGCAGTAGACACCGGTATACATACGTACGTACTTCCGGTGCACGCGGACCTCTCGCGTAAATCTCGCGCCGGAAAAACTCTCTTTTCCCGCACACACCCGCCTCCCTTTCTGTTCTTTCTTGCTCGTCCTCCCTGTCCTTTAGCCCTCGTTCTTTCTGTGCCCCGTTTAATCCCCTCATCCTCTTTCTTCGGCCCCCCTCCCACTACGCAGCTGCCCTTCTTCTTTCCCCGCTCTTTCGTCCGTCCGGCTTTTAGCTTTTAGCGAGCCATTTCAGTAGCCCATTCGCGTGGCAAGAAGAGGGACTCTTCTTCAACCTCCCCCATTCACCCACAACCCCCCGATACTACAGCGCGCGGTTCGCCTTTCTTTCGCGATCGGTTGCGCCGCTCGATTGCGCACCGACAAGCTGATCCGCCTCGGTTCCCGCGGAAACGGATTCGTCTCGGACAGTCTACGACATTGTTAATTTTCTCGGATAATCGGATAACGGAACGTCTCTCCGTCTAAGGAATTGAAATTATTGTGTTAAACCGTCTTCTTGTTTATATTGTGTCGGACTTGTGACGGAAATTGTTGAATTGAAATGGGCACTGGGGATTATATCGAAGCTGCGAGCAGGGAAACGAAGAAAATCGAAAGGAAACTCCGGAAACGCGGAGCTATTTAAGTGGCAAAAGGAAACGACAATTTATTTCTTCTCAATATACACTTGTAATTAAGTATCTGGACGCTTGTAAAAGATCATTTCAGATGCTCGATGACGGTTTTTTATGTAGAATAAATCCCGAAGATCCATATATTTTAATTTTTCTCTTCGTTTAAATTTAGTTGTGTCGAATATTCATTTGGCACTATGACAATACTTCAATTTCCAATTTTCTCAAAACTGTGAAATTAGGAATCGTTACTATCAGTTGATTAAATTTTGTATTGGTTTTCCATTTTCTACATAGTTTCGATCACGCTGTCGCCGAACCGAACCTTCACATTACTATTATACAGTTCTCCAAATATAACATGAAAATTAATTGGCTTTTGAACGACTGTCAATCTATGTCTCTAATTTGAAGTTTGAGTTGTTCACTAAATTCCAAAGTGGAATTAAACCTTTATAACTCCGTATTTCTGATTTTAATAGAATCTATCTTTATTACATATTAATCATCAACAACGAGTACCTCCGGCATGATAATAAAAATATCAGAACGTAAATAAAAAATGTAATTAAAATGTAATGTAATTAACGTTATAAAAACTGCAACCACGATAAATTTCATTTTAGATTCGCTATCATAAGCCTCATAAAGAAAATAGAGTCGTGAAACACATTTAATTAATTGTGCCTATCATCGACCAAACGAATAATGCTACTAATAGTAATATTCATAATACTACTAAAAATAGCAATAATAACAGTATGACTTTATTACACTCGTTAAATTAAAGTGCAGTAAAAGTAAAATAAATGCAGTGGTACATATAAGGTACAGTGAAAAATGCGCCTATCTTGCTATAAAACCTGATCTTCATTGTGACTAACGCCGTAGGGGCATTATAACTAATTGAATTATATAATATCGAATGTAATAGAAATAAATAAAATATAATGAACCATCAAAAATCTATCAAGTTTTTTTAACACGTTTATACGATGGAAATAACTCTAATTAAATGTACGAAAGAAAAGGGAAATAATCGATAATATCCTTTACACTGTAAATACAATAATAATACAATAATAAATAACGTAAGGGCGAGGCTCAGTTATCGCCGTATCTACGCCTCTCCTCAAAATACACATTTCCAAATTCACCAGACTTTTCTATAAAAATAAAGCACTAACGTCAAAAAAATGTATGAATTCAGTATAAACGAAACGTAAATTACTAGTGACTACAATTAGTTATTAAAAACGTTTCTATCACATATTACTATCCGACGAGAACTGTAAAGAGAAACGGAAATATTCGCTTATTAAAAGACCACCATAACGAGAATGTTGACGTTAATTCCATTCCATTTATTTTAAATCTTAATTAAAGTAAGAAGAAAACAAATTAGCCAGAATATTATGTTCCGTAACAGAGGTTCCACCGTGTTCATTTCAAACTTCTTGCATAGTTAAGCTTCATTAAAAATGACGTTTCACCGCTTTTTACAGAACAAGACGCGGCGAATGCACGAAATTTTCGCAATTTAATTATTTCGTCAAACAGAATGATACGTTTTAACGATGCATTTATGCAATGCAATATCGTAGCTGACAAAGAGGTAGGTGAAGATATTGAAGTCGGTTCGACGGCATCAACGAAAATGATTTATGAAATTCGCTTATTTCCTGGAATCAGGACGCGCGGAATTTCCATCGGTTTCCCGTGGCGCTCAGTGTTCAGCAACAGACGCGAAAAAGAGAAACAAATATATTTTCCGCGTAAAGTCGTTCTACGTTTCTACCTACCAAGCCGGCTCGTCCCTTTATTGTCCGCGTCTTTTTCCTCCGTCGACATCGTACCGATGCTTCTTTTGCGCTCGTCTTCGAGGATATTTGTCGCAACGTCGCGACGCGACGCGACGGTTTGCACGGAAGATCCGCTGAAAATGGCCGGCCCGTATCAGCAATGCAAATAAATACGTGCGCGCAATATAATTCGAGCCGACGGAACGTAATTCGAAGACGATGTATAAATTGGCACGATCGCGCGTGAAGAATTCGAAGCAATCGGTCTCGTTTATTTGATCTTGCGACGTTCTGGGTCTTCTCCGACCCGTCGCACAAAATGAAACAAACATAGAAAAAAGTTGTTTTAACCCTTTGCGATCCGAATGAATTTTCGGCTTTTATCGATTCATTATATGCGTAAAAACTTTGTCCCAGTTTTAATAAGGTTATAAGCAGGATGAAGTATAAAATAAGCTGAAAAACAATTAAATACCTTTATCGATTGTTTTTAATATAAATTAATTAATCGGCGTGCAGAAATAATTAAAATAACTATAATTCTTAAATTTATAAACTATGACGAGCCACATTCGACGTTGGACCTGTTGCGAGAAAATGTTATGTCAAGTCAGACTCGACGTTGGACTACAAAGAGTTAATAATGGGATCCGACATAGAGTCTCAGTACAAAGCTAACAGGGCAACCTTTTCAACCAGCACACACCGATTTTGATGAAACTTATGTGAGACATAGTTCTCCAGAAAATATTTGACACGTACTTTTTCTTATCGGTCAACATCTACTTTGAACAGGTGAAAATACCTCTCAAAGTTGAGGGTTCAAAGTGTATTTACAATATCTTTGAAACTAGGCAGTATACAAAAGAAATTTGTTTTTAAATTGTTCGCTTTAAAATAAACAATCTCGATTTCTTGTCTACGTCGCCCATTTTGATCTGCGTAATTAAAATAAGAAACAAAATTATTATCAAAATATAATATAATACGCTGTAATATGAAAATTGATTAAAGGAAAAATTCAAAACATCTTCAATAATTATTAGTCTACAAAAGAATAGACTTTTCGACTAAAAAACAAGCCAGATCATTCCAACGTTTAATTAAACCAAAAAGAAATGTTTTATAACAGAGGGCGAAGAATATACAACATATATTTATTCATATGATAAAATTAAAATAATAAACAACAACATTTATTCATTCGTATCGTAAAATTGAAATGGTAAATTTTTTACATGTGAACCATGTTATCGTCGTACGAAGCGCCCTTAAAATGTATAATCGAATTGTAGACCGCAGCAAGGTAAAAGCGGAAGGAATCCAGCCATTCCGTTTCACGGAGAGAACCCTTAGAATTTATTTCCAGCCGGTGCTGCCGTCGTGGCATCGTCGTGACTCGTAGACAACGTGTAATAATACGATTCACCTGGACGGATATGATCTTCGCAGTCGGGCATCGCGCGTGCCGTGACAAATCCTTGCGATCGTATCGTTGCTACCTGTTCGAGTCTGGACACGTTGCTCCGCGAGGTAAACAGAGAAGCCGCTGTTCCTCGATCTTGCGCAAACGGTCTATTCCACCGGCGAGCGTTCCAATCCGTGATCTTCGTAGCCATTCCATTAAGCAGGCAAGAGAATTATTGGATTGGAAAAGAAAGTTTCTCCACGTTATCGATATTTCAGATCCTCTTTAACACGTTCACTACCAATGTCACGTGTTTGTGGCGGCTGTACTATTGCAAATGAAATTAATGCTGTAAATGTTGTTGCTTGATCTGTTAACTGTGCAATTTAGTTTGAAAGAACGTTTTGCGCGCAGCAAAATAAAAAAATGAAGCGTGCACTCGTCAAACGCGGGATGAATGCACTTACGGTACATTTTAATGAAAGACCAAAGAAAAACGAAGGAGAATTACATGTTTATCTGGAAAAATAAGAAATTCATCGTTGAAAGAATTAGTATCATTTCAAGCTTTAAGATGCGTGTACACGTCGAACGCAGTTAACTGGTTAAGATTATGAGATATGGCATTGTATTTAGAAACTTGATGATTCTTTTCAGTTCCATTTGTTCGACGCTTTATTTGATTTGTTGGATTTAGCAGAATATTGCAACTGAGATCGTTATTGAAATAAATAGTAGCGAACGTGTTGATCCTGTTGGGTCTATTTTGAGCCAAATTTTCGAGGATTTTATTCATCTTCTTACCTATGTGTGTCTAATTTGCTTTCTCGATTGACTGAGTCAAACTAAATAACAGGATCGTTATATTTTATAGGAATACGTTTGAGAAAATATCTGAACAAATTAATAAGTAAAAATTTAAATAGGTTGGAAGTCGACAAAAAGTCTTGGAATCTATGAGTCATAAGTAAGTTAAATTATTACGCTGAATTTTGTCGAGAGAAACATTCAGGATGCGAGCAACGCGGCCAAAGTTGTTAACAAGCCTACTGTCACCATTGAAGAAGAATAAATAGAAGACTCGTCGGAAACTAATTAAGAATTCGTTCCAGTAAAACTTCTGTGTAATTCAGTTTTTTTAATTCACTCGGCGTTCTGTGCTTTTAATACAAGTTTACACGTGATTCTCATTATCAATTTTCTTAGTATTTGACATTCAGTTCCATTGCAGGTTTCATGTAACAAAATTTTAAGAACTATTATTAATTGTGAAATTATCGTGTAGATTTTTGTAAGACAATCAGTCAGTCATCAAAAAATCAAAGTTTTTTTAAATGTCTGCTAACTTTAAACAATTTAACAACTAACTATAACCCAGTTTTATAGCTCATTTCCCCCAAAAGTAACAGTACCACCCAAATTTCTAGTAAAAACTCGAAAGTACTGTAAGGAATTCGATAATTATTTACAACATTAATTCCTTAAAAGAGCAACATCCGTATGACCTTGATCTTGACCTATATTGTTAAGGTCATTGTTCCGTACAACCAGGACTTTAAACTTTAAGGCAATGAGTATTGCCTGAAAAGTTATGAAATATTAAAGTATCGTATTGCGCTAGAAATTTTTGTCTTCGTTCTTATTTATTGAAATTGTGTTCCTTATAGTTCAGAATGATGACCTTGATAACATATTTCAAGATCATATAAATGGGCGAGAAATCAGTGTTGTAATTACCAGGAATTTATGTTCACGCGAAATTCTTCCAAACACGTTCGTTTGATGGTTTTATTTATGACCATTCTGAAGTGCTCTGGAAAACAAAATAGGTATCCTATATTCATACCCTCTTCCCGACCGTCGGCGGTTCATCGTGCGCTAGACGCAGACCGCAGAGGGTTAATGGCGAGGCAGTTTAATCCGCATCCTCGTAAAATGTGATCTATGTTCAATTAATTTTTGCCCGGTGGCGTCGCGTCGACTTTCACGCCGCTTCGAATTGCACGGCTGATGGATGGCGTGCGAGTAAATGTTGCAAGATGGCGGAGGGGTAACGCGACCCCGCCGGTCCAGACGACATATTAGCTGTAGCGGAAGCGCGCCGCGTTTCGGTGTTCGAGCGGCGCGTCACGAGAATCCGCCATCCGTTCCATCCGTTTCATCCGTTCCATCCGGCAAGGCAGCTCGTCTTTTGCATATTTCAGCGAAGCCACGGCCGAAATAATCGCCGAGCTCCGGGCTAGCCATTAAATTATCGATAAGAGCCTACACGACAGAAAACGGGCGTCGGCACACGCGTAACGGATTCGACCGAGCCCCGCAACTTCCTCGTTCGTGTAGTTTCGGCTGCAGCAAATCTCGCATCTGGAAATTATTGGCATCCATGAAAAACGGCGGAGAAGCTTTATACCGTTTACTCAATTTAGTTAATCTTCGAATAGAGATACAGTGAATTTGTTGGTAATACTTCTGACTCATTGATATTTGATAGATTTAAAATTAGTTATTGAATTAATAAATTTTGATTTGTTAGTCTAACAAAGTTTGGAGGATTATGTTTAATAAATTTAGAGAAGTTACGTATTAAATTAACAAATTTTTATTTATTAATTTAATGAATTTCGAGGGACAATCTTTGTGAATCTAATAAATTTTGAGAGATTACTTATTAAGTTTAATAAATTTAAAGTAGTTACTTATTAAATTAACAAACTTTTATTTATTAATCTATTAAATTTTGATATGTTGAGCTACTTATTGCATCACTTACGTTTAAGGGTTAAAGGTATACCGCTTGGAATGCCTAATTAAAGCAGTGAATGAGTTTTAGTCACATGGCTGAAGGGCTTTAGTCGTTTGAAGTCTCCAGGAATTCTTATTAAATTTTGCATATCAATTAGGAATCCTGAAAATAATAATTTATTATACGTAGGTTGGAGATTATTGTATTTCATTACAGTGGTTTTCAACGTGGTCTATCGTATAATTATTATTATATAATTATGTAATTTATTGAGCTGTAATGAATTATATAAAAGTTCATTATCGGATTGCAAGATCTATAATCTTGTTTTTCTGTATTCATGTTTCACCGAAGATTAATACATTGCAAACCACTTTATTCACAGTGCTTGCACTACAAAACGATTCCTAGAAGTAATTCATACACTTTTTTGCCCAATTGTATTCCTAAAGAAACTTGATCGCATTCAACACGTTTCATAGGCGAATAAAGGTTCCCGAGATTAGAGATAGCAATAGCTGTATACCGAAGCTGTTCAGAAGCAAGAGGAAGTATAGTCACTGCAGTTTCTGATAATGCTCGAAGTCTTGCATTCCTGGTTAAATTGTGAGGAACGAAACTGGCATCATCCACAGAAAAATCTTGTGTAGCGCTATAACTTTGTAGAACTAGATCATTACTGTACACTTCCGTAATCCTTTCTTTAACTGTAAAATTCTGCCACCATTTATTCTATTTACCACAATAGCACTGACTATTTTTCTGACTATCTTCTGAAAAACACAAAATATCGTTCGACTGTATCACGTATCAAAATACAAGAAAATATTTGTTACTAACTACAAGATCCTTTACAATGAAAGTAACATAAAAGTACTATCATCTTTTCTCTTATTTATAACATACACTTGTTTACAGTGCATATAACAATTACAAAATAAACTCTTACGCAATCAATTCAACAGAAAAAATACAAATACTTTCAAATCTACAAAATAATCGACATTTCATTTCAAGCATCCCTTGACCATAGATTAAAACGAGATTCCAACGTACCAGCAACAAGAACCCAAGAAAAAAGTACGTGGATAGGTTTATTGCAGTCCGCCCTCAAGTGAACACGAGTCGCTCGATAGGTTCTCGACAGTTTCCTTCAAGTTAGTAGCTATCGGCGGGCCGAGTGTATTCGCTCCTTGTTGATTTTCGTTTCACTGGAACAGATTTTCGTTCCAGCCGGGGTCCGAGTGGTAGTTAATTAATTCGTGATTCAGTTGCGCCGTTGAACCGTGGATCCGCTGGATCCACGAAACTTCCCGTCCGTTTCCCCTATAACATCCCCGTCTCGTCTTTCTTGATACGAGAAGGCGCACGATGGAAACCGCATCTCGAGTCTATTTCAAAGTCACGACAAACCCGCCATGCGGCACAGACGATCCGATTAACCGGCAGATCGAAATAAGCCCCGGCGCTTAATTAAGGCTAATCGAGTTAACGAATATACTTGCTGTACATTAGCCCCCTCCGAGATCCTTGCCGATGTGTCTTGATACCAATCTACAGTTGTAGTCTGCCGCGGTGCCTGGAGTCCGAAGCTCATCCATGAAATTACCCTATCCCCGCAGCAGCACATTTCGCTCTCTCCCTCCGCTGAACGAGTCCTCATCGATATATCTCTCGCCACTCTCCCCCGCGCACACTCGTTTGCCTGTAATTACTCATAATACCTTAGGATCCTGTTACGTACAAAAGACGAAACGGTTTCCTGTGTGCACGGCGGAAACAGGGTTTGGTATTGTTCGAAACCAGGAGTCCGAGGGGGAGCTGTATCCTAGAAACTGCATAATGGAGATCGATGCTTTTTTTGTTTAACACGCCAAGCGCCACGGAAATCTCGAGTGTTTTGCATAACACTAATTCCATCGTAGTTACAGTTACGTTGCGTATTATAATTATTTTCTAGCAATACGGAAGCGTTAGTCATTGGTGACTGACACAGCATTTAACGTGTTAATGTGATTAATGTTGTGATAAGGTGACTGCGAATATCTTGTATTTTTATTTTTTTTTTTTTTGGTATGTAGGTATTTACTCTAATGTGAAAATTAGGTTAAACAAGAAACGTTACAAAAACAATTTTCGTTAGCATGTATTTCATTTAAATTCATTTTACTTGACGAAGCATATGCTTCTGCATGCTTTGTTTATACTGAAATGTGTAGGGACATTTCCCAAGTTCTTTAAAACAAAATATTTGGCAAGGGACAGTAAACATTTTTTCAGATAGAAAGAACAATGTTTGATACTTCAACGATTTAAAGTATGTGCAAGTATTAAATATTTATACTGACGGTATACTGACGGCGTCAAAAAACTTTCATTATAATGTGTAATTGTTTCATTTTAAAAAGGATTATATGCTATTCATTATTTTTTAATCATATTATATACCTGTAAGCAGATTATATTTTAATTTCTTTAGAAAATTTCCATTTTAAGTAAATCATGAATAAGAATTCAAATACTCACAGCTCATAATTGAGGGACAAATTGGGAACTGTTGAATGTTTGTCAGTGATAATTCTTTTTTGTCGCTGCATGATTTTTCCTTCGCTCCATATTTTTCTTTGTTTTGTTTTATACAGACGCAGAATTATCGACTTGTTTAAATGATTTTTCCTGTCAGCTTCCTCTTCTCAAAAGCAATAAACAGAAAAACTGTTTCAATTTTGTTACTCCTCGCAGCGAGGATAACAATACGAGCAGAGTGTGGTCAAATATTTGATCGACTCGTTGTTTGCAACAAAATTGAAGAGCTTTCGCCGAGATGACTTTCCAAACTGGCAAACGAAATAACGCGAAGCGTTGAGCGTGCAACGATAACAACCGATTTAATTATATAATATCCTCTCGTGAAACGCTTTAACGTTATCCCAATTGCACTCACGTTCGGAACAAATGATTTCATTAGCAATAACGTCGACGTTCTTACATATTCTGATATTTTCCGATGAAAATGGAAAATTGCTCTCTCTCTCCCTCTCTCTTTTTTTAATCCTTTAACGGCATTCTTCTCTTTGTTTACCTTTGAAATACAATACCAAGTTATCTCTACGGACATTAGTATATTAACTCAGTCAAAGGGACGAAACAAAAATAAAAAAATATTCTTGGTTACCCTCTACCATCGATGTTCTAACAAAGGAGAGGACATTTTTAAAAGAAATAAAAAAGAAATAAAAGAAACAAAAGTGAAAGAGGAGAAGAAAATTCGTTGAAGCTTCTCCTTTTGCCTCCATTATTCTCAGTATGTCACAAAGTTATAAATTTGGCTGATAGACTGAGCGTAAAGAGTACTTCTTTCTCGGAGGGGATCCTTCTGTTCGTTCGAGAAGAATTGTATCCGAGAGCGTATCATATTGGATGCACAGAGAGAAAAGGGAAAAGCGAGAGAGGAACACAAAACCTCCTAAAGGTAAAGAAGTCTTCGCGCTGCAAGCGTTGCGAAAAATTTTGTTTTCGTCGAACGTAATCGCGGGAATGCGGCGGACACAC
Organism: Nomia melanderi; assembly: GCF_051020985.1. Classification (NCBI taxonomy): domain Eukaryota; kingdom Metazoa; phylum Arthropoda; class Insecta; order Hymenoptera; family Halictidae; genus Nomia; species Nomia melanderi. The sequence goes on along the minus strand of NC_135004.1, from coordinate 9,436,139 downwards.
GGAGCGTTATGCAGTTTCATCGTAAATAAATGAATCGTGCAAAAAGCAGATGAATCGATGATACTGCGCTGAGGTGAAAATACCGATCGACCGATCATGTAGCTCGTTTCCTCGCGAGCTTGCAGTCCACCTTCTCGTTTTGCTGCCAGAGTTATAACGGTCGCGATTAGAACTCGATTATCGTTTGAATTTTTGTTAATTACTCGAAGGAATGGAGTTTGCTGTGTAATAATTTCATTATCACACATTTAATTATATGCTTTTTCATATGGTGTATATAGAACCGTTAGATTAGAATAGAGATCAAGGTGTGCTTTAACGAGACGAGAGATTGTATCAATTTTAATTATTTTGAACAAGAGAAATGCTGAAGGCAACTATTCGCTTGGACGATCAGCACTAAAAAGAAATAGTTTATAATTTGATATACTTCTGACAATACATTGCTATTGTAACTTTTATACTAAATATTGATATTTCACTTTTAATGTATTTGGATATAATATAAGTTACAAGCAGTTTTGTTGTTTACTTGTATTAATTATTCATAGTATTTACAGTAAATTATAAATAATGAATTAATAAGTGATAATAAATTATTAGAATGAATTTTTAGTATAAATGAAAATTAATTTAATTCTAAAGGTTCATCTAAGTCAAGGAAGGACACGTATCAGAGTATTATCAATTTGTTTTTAATTCTCTACTGTCGAGATTCGATTAAAAAAAACGGAGAATCACGGTATAAAGTTGATTAAAACGAAACATTAATTAGAAAGCCTATTTCGGCCGATGAAAGAAAGTCTTTAGCGACTCAAAAGAACACCGTTAGCGCTGATTAAGCTAACTTCATCGTTGGTGAAGCATTGAATAGCTTTTCGAAAGAAAATACACCTTAAGTCTAAAGCGGCGTGCAGTATTAGCTGAAAGGACCGAATAAATGAGTCTTAAAGATCTTGAAGAAACAGTTCTTATCACTAAACTGTGGATTTCAATGCATTTATAGCCAACATAAAAGTATAAAGCATAGTAAAAGAAACAAATCGTATTATACTGCTAACTAAAATATTTTTATAAACGGTGTTCTAATAATATAACAACAATGAAAGGATTTTGCTGAAAGAAATAAGTCAAATCCATATAATCAACAAAAATTTATTTTATGTGGAAAATGATATGAAAAATTTTGAATAGAATTTTCAGAAAAATGATTTTATTCGTTTAGAATATTTTTTAAATTTCCAGACCATTCCATATGAATTTAGAACATTTTTCATTCGTTTATATCGATTCGAATCGTCTTTTTAGACTAACCTGTAAAATCTTATAACTTTCCTAAAACATTTTTTTTATTTCAATGTAATCAGAAACAATTTAAAGATTCAGCTTAAATGAAACATCCTTTATAAGATCGTTTTAATAGAATACTTTTACAGGTATGCAAATTGTATAACACTAAAAGAAACCGTTTTTTTAATACTCGAAGTTATGTAAATAACTCTATTAACACTTATAATTATGATTTTGCGCTAACATCCGTATTCCAATGATATCCGCATACAATGTGTAACGTAAAATGAACTGTTAATTGCGTGTACATAATGAATTAACCCTAAGTGACAGAGGAATGTAGAAGTAAGTTCAAAGAATTCCAGTAGCGTGCCCAGTTTAAATCACCGGAACATCTTATCAAAAACAATTTTCTGCGGTGCCCAGAGATTAAGAACCGTGAAATCGTATCGAACGACAGAGTAATTAATGAATTAAACGATCGTGAATGCATTACGCTGCTTTCAACACGGAACTCGACGTTGCCCGGTCCCGTTCAATTTCATTTCCAGTGACTTTGCTGTTCAAACCTATCCTTAATAGCTGTCTTTGCGACGTCTACCGTGCACGGACGTCAGTTACTTAAGCTAGATCGAGACTAAAGAAGCTCTCGATCGAGTTAATGTAATGGATAAATCGAGCGCTGCGGTCATTACGATATTAATTATTTTGCGAGTACACTAACACGAATTTTTCGTGTGTTAGATTATGCTGTAGGAAGTCGTATTGCTATTTTCGGTGTTTACAATGTAAACAATATATTTTCGAGCATTCTTCATTCAGTCAAAATATACGTTGTTATATATTATTTGTGACTTCTTTCTGATCGATCCTTTAGATTTGTAAAAGTTAGCCTTTTTTTTATTTAATTAACATTTCGAATGCTACAATTACTCTTTATCGTCATTATGATTACTATTTTGAATCTATAGTTTCCATATCGAGCGAAACAAGGATAATTTCACGTGGCGATTAATTTTTACGACGTAACTAGAGTACAAGCTACATATTTATATTTCCTTTTATTAGCAGAGCGAACAATACCCGCAATCTCACCGCGTTATATTGTACAAATTTTGTAATATTCTTTACCGAAACACTCAGTTTCCAAAAAGTTGGGCCATGTATTGTGTCGGATTCAATAAAATGGAAAATAATATCACGGCATTGCTGTCGAAAGTTCGTTTTAGAGCCCCGAGTGAGAAGCGTTAATAGTTCAAACATGGTGTACACGGAAATCCCTGCACACGGAAATTCGATTTTTATGTACAATAAATTCTAATGAAATTTTCGGGAAAAAATTAATGATTCAATTAATTTCGACCATTTCTGTCGACGGTTGGGTTGTTTCCACGTGTGCGTTGAAAATATGGAGATCGGAAAATGTCAAATGTACTGGAGTTATGAATATTTAGAACATAACGACTTCGTCCCTGTCGTACTCATATTACGACTAACACACTTGTAATTACATTAAGAACTTAATGTAATTATGTAACTCAAATGAGAAGTATATAGATTTTTATCATTATTTACTAAACTATTTCTGCTCCATACCAAATATTTAATAATACCAAATAAAAATATATAAGATTATGCTGTCTCTTCGTCTCAGAGTATGAATATTTCTTCTCATAGCTTCAATTTCTAACTGGACACTGAATATCAAGAACACCTATACGAATCTACACAGAAATTTTATTTTCAGTATAATTAGCAGTATAGTCGATATAATTATCACCATACTGTGGATTTTTTGTATTTATGACGAATATAAATACATGAAATACAAAACAGAGGAGTGTCTACAAAAATTTAAGAATACTGTTACATCACTTTCGAGTAATGACACTTCTACACACCAAACTGACTAAAATGTTTCACAGCCGTTGTCACAACCGAAACATTCCCTACCGATTGGCCGCCATTTTCCCGCCACATTTTTCGGCGGTCGCAGAACGCACGCTAGGTAATCGACCACAAGATATCCCGCGACGATCCTCTGTATTGGTTTCGAGGATATTTACCAGGACGTTCGGGTCGCGCATTGTGCGTTCTCATATTGTTCTTCAGCTTTGTGCGTTAATTTGCGCGTCTACTGTGCCAGTGCGCCTCAATACGGTCGGGAGCCCGGTCTTCCGTTATTAACAATAAGTTGCGTGGTGGTGGCGCGGTTGCCCCTCGGGAACCGCGTTGTCTCTTTGATCGTCGCGGAACAATGTCGAAAGGATGCCGGGGGTCGGCGCACGACCCCGTGCTCCCGGGTTACCCGCGGCTCCCGCGAATTATACTCGAAAACCGCGACGAAGGCGGCGAATGCGTCCGACGATTATTGTTTTACCGCAGAATTTATCGTGCTCTGCTCCGGCGAAACTTTTGCCCGGCGACTTTGTTGCGCGCCGACCCCTCGCCGAAGCTTAGTTGTTATTCGTACGGGGCTTAATGCGCCGGATTCCCGGTCCCCGCGTCGCTTGATTAATTTAATTAATTAACGTCTCAGGAACACGCGCCTGCCCTCCCGTCTATACGCTCGCGTTCGCTTGGGAAACGATACGGGAGAACCTTGCAACGATAGTCCCCGCGTTGTTGCCTGTCAGCGAAATGTCGAACTTCTGGATAATCTGGATGACTGCGCCGTGTTAGCGCGAGTACCGGAGTATGCTGAGATAGAATTGATAGCCTGGGACGGGGCGAGCGAGGAAAACATACTTCGCTGAATGTAATTTGGAATTTGTTTTGTTGCGAGGATGGAGTCTGGAAGGTGGACTTGTTTCTCTTCGGAATGTTTTGGGCACTAGTGGTATTCTGTTAGACATTTGTTCATGTACTTTTTAACACTTGAACTACCAGGGTCAAAATGACACATTCCTGGTGTCTTCTTTTGCAATTATTAAAAAGGTAACGGATGTCTCTCTGAGAAATTTTTAACGACATTGATTTACCAATATTATTATCTTATATTACTAATAAATTCATATCGCATGGAAATCACGAAGTGAAATTAAATTCAAACATTCAAAACACATTCGGATCATTCAAATGTCAATACACTTGTAAATAGTACCATGTGCGATCTTCTTCAAATCTATTAAAAGAATATTTCAATTTTTAATTTCCGATTTTACTTTCCGTAATTACTAATCATGAACAAGTGAAATAATCAGCTTAATCAATCTTTAAAACACAAAATTATCATCGTCCCATTGTGATAGAATTGTGTGCAACTGAAGGTTACAATTATGTCATAGGAAACGCTGACGCATAAAGGAAAATGGGGTAGGTGCATTAAGCAAAGAGGGACAGGTGGGGGAGTGTATTATGGACTGTTTGCATTATATTTTACAATTAAACCCAACCACCGAGAATTTAATTAGGCGCATTAGATGACATAATACTTGATTCTATCTCATTGTACTTACTACAACTCCCCTTACGTTCAACAAAGGACCGACAATTCCGATGGTCCTGGCTTTCGCAATTGTGCCCCGCGCCATCTCTCATTCCTATAATTCTCCGGCAGGTTTCCGGAATTTCGAGGGCAAAATCGGTCGACTCTCGTGACAACACGAATTTCCAAGTAAATTCTCATTAAAGACACATACCTCGCGCTAGTAATTGTACGAACGGGGTGCACGAGTGTGCAGGATACGCGTACTGTATTTTCAGAAACTGTTTCCGTGTTGTAATGCGTTAAAAGAGGTCGACAATCGAATTATCGGGACGAACGACAATTTTCTTTTATGTCTTTGTATCGTATGTATACAAGTCATTCGATTAAATTCCTTATTTTATTACGAATGCGTACCGTATGAAATTTTCTTCTCAAAGAGATGTACAGATTAATCTTTGCCGTCGTGTTTTAAATGCAATTGTCAGTGATGTCTTTTTAAACAGTGGTCTTGTTTGCTCGTTTAAAATAAAGTTAAAAGCGTATAACGGATGAATCGTTCATTTACCAATGCGATGAAGTCCGCAGCACAAAGAGTGGGGAAAATTGATAAAATCGTGTATGTCTATTGTTCTTTAAAATTCGTTTTACGAATAACGAATAACGTGGTGTACGAGTTCACGTGTAGCTTTTATGTTATGACGCATAAAACGCGTAAAAATATTGGGTGCTTGGAATAACTGTTATTATGATTGTAGACATTAATTTTAAGAAATTCTACGAGGTATATATATATGAAAAAGGCATTCTATATTTTAATCCACGCGTTATCAAAAACTGTACACCATTTCACCATGTTTAATACTTTCATTGTACATTATTTATTAAACAAAACATTTAATTCAAAATTAATTTAATTCTTTCATGTTTCTAGCTATAACCATAAACTGCTTAATCTAATAACATTAATAATAATTCCATCCTGAACTACTCACTTACAAGAAACTCCATCTATCTTTCTTAAATTAAATATTCTTTTGGTAATTATTTGCAACACTGATTCCTCACCGATTTGAATGATCTTGAAATACGTTATGGGGGGCACGATTCTGAATAACTTCCTATACATGTTACCATCGCTTGGCCTTAACTTTCGACGAAGCATTAAAGTGTCTCATTACGCTAGCAATTTTCGTCTTCATTTATTGAAGTTGCTATAAATAATCACCAGTCTTTATTCACAACAATGCACAACAAAAACTGTGATAAAAGAATTGAAAAGATATTCAACTGTATACTTACAAACTCCTTGTTAAACTGAACAAAGCAAACGTTCTAATCAAAACCAATTGCCCCAATTGCACCAGAAAATATTAGTGAAATACAAAACTGACGTAAAGATTTCAAATAAAATGTTTCCCCGGTTTTGGTTCCCATATCACTGCGAGCGTATATGCGAGAGCGTCCAAATTGGCGCTTAACGCCATTGAACGGGTAAACCGGCATCCCCCAGGCTCTCTTTACCATTAAGAAAATTACGACGGCTCCTTTTAACGGCGCGTGAACGTTTCGCGCGGACGTCTGAAATTTTTCCCGCGAGGGTTTCGCCGCGCATGATTATTCATGAGCGGAAATAAGCCCACCGGTGCGCCGGTTTTTCGACAGCCCCGGCCGTTCTATCGCAGAACGGGACACGATATATTCAGAACGCCTTGTGTAATCGTAGATTATATATCACGGCGCTCGCGAGGCGTCGTTTGCTTTCACGCGTGATAAATTTCGCGGTATAACAATAATTATAGAACGGCCGGAGTTCAACCGTATCCTTGCCGTGGCGGGATACACCTCGCAACATAATTCGCATCCCCCACCCTTAACCAGTTAACTGCGATCGACGAGTGTACACATCTTAAAATCGAAATGATATGAATTCTTTCGACGATAAATTATTTATTTTTCCAGATAAACATGTAATTCTTCTGCGTTTTGCTTTAGTGTTCGGCAAGTGTACACGACATCTTACGATCGAAATTATACTAATTCTTTCAATGATACATTATTTATTTTTTCAGATAAACATGTAATTCTTCTGCGTTTTGCTTTAGCTTTTCGTTAGAATATATTATAGATAAATTTGTCCTGCGTTAGACGAGTATACACTTCATTATTTCATTTCATTACGAGCTTTATCAGAGATTTCGGAAATTAAATTCCACAGTTAAGAGGTTAAGGATCTATGCATACAAGGGACGCGATTCTACATACATGTATCGCATGTACAGAGCAAATTTCATCTTACACCATATTACAGCACCGCCTACATTAAATGTTTTCCTCGTAGCAATGCAATTCTTATAACCTTCCTTGCATGCTTTTGTTCAGCAGAAACTGGAACCACTTTCTTCACACTCCAAAACGATTCCTTGAACTAATTTATACACTTTTTTCGCCCAATTGTATTTCTAAGGAAACTTGATCGCATTCAACACGTTTCACGGGCAATTAAAAGTTGTCAAGATTGGAGATAGCAATAACTGCATGCCGAAGCTACTCCGCAGCACGAGGAAGTAGTGTCATGGTCACTTGACGCATGATCACTTTCTGATAATGTTTGTGGTCTAGTATTGCTGATTGAATTGTGAGGAACAAAACCTGTATCACAAAAAGAACATCTTATATACCTATTATTTGTTTAATTTATTAGTTCTATATCAATCTATATTGTTCATTCCGAAGCGAACAATTTAAAGAAACAATTTCTTTTCTACTGCAATTTCAGTGATATCGTAAAAAATATACTTTCAATTTTGAACTTTGAGGGGTGTTTTCATCCCTTCAAAGCGTATATTGGCCGATAAGATTAAAATAAGCGCCAAATATTTTCTTGAGAACTGTCTCGCATAAGTTTCATCAAAATCAGCGTGTGCTGGTTGAAAAGGTTCCCTTGTAAGTTACGAATAAAAGTCGTCTCTCGAGTGCGAAGGATCGATCATCTTTTATGGATTGGTATAACATTTCCCGAACCGTTTACAAATTTAAAGAGGTACATAACTGGATATCCAAGGGGCCGGTGTCGCGTTATTAATGATACGTTATCACGCAGGGGCGTCGCGTCGTTGCTTTGATCGTCGCGGAACAGCGAGTCTGAAAGCGGGGCGAAGGAGACAACGGTGTACAATTTGTAGTCGAGTTTTCTTACTTGGCAGAAACAGCGTCGCGACAGCACGCTCACGAACACGAAGACGAAACTCGCTGTTCCGACACTCCCGGCACTTCGTAATAATTATCGTTACGCCGGTAGATTTATAGAGCAGTCTGTTCCGACCATTGAAATTTTCCGACTGCGGTGGAGTAATTGCAACCTTGTTTATAGAAGTCGGATCAAAGACCTTGCACCTGCACGGGATACCTATATGGTTAGTTGCGCCCTGAAAGGCTAAGACAATCGCGTCGACGACTTTTAACCCCTTAGACTTTACGATCTTTAACGACTTTAGGCCCATACATGAAAAATTAATTAGAAAAAGGGGATAATATATATTTCTTGATGTTATCTTTTTATTTGATTCATTCATTTACTTTACACGGTTCATATGTAGATTAAAATGGGTCCAAAGGATTCTGATTTTTCGAATGTTAACTACTTACCTTACGGCAACGTGTTAGACTCACGGTGAAGATTTTAACGAGAATCTAACGAGGATAAATATTATTTAATTCTTTAGAGCTCAAGTTAAATATTATTCTTCTCTTATGAATAATTATACTTTGGAGCAAGCATAGACGTAGAACACGCATAAAATTTGTGTTTTTTCAATGAATTATTAATGGCAGTGTAGTTGTATCGATTATATCTGAGAAGTAAATGATAGGGCAAGGGGTTCAAACGGCCTAAGTTGTTACATTTTCTAGTGGTCTAAATCATTCTATCATGGTTGTGGAAAAAATTATAAAACAAGGGATTAAAATATTTTTCGAACTAATCGACTTCCTACATAAGTATTGTTGTAACGAAATACTCTTCTACAGAGCAGAAAAATGTATTAATTAGTGGACATAAAAATACATAGTTTCGTTTGAAACGCATTGGTGGTCTTAGTGCTTCAAAATGTTTTTATTTCGGAGACAATCATGTGCATCATTTAATGCACCATTCGAAACTATTTAATTATCCTTTGGTATTTCAGAGTAATGAGTTAGCTTAATTACGTAGGAAATCGTGTATTTGATTACTTATCTTTATAATCATGTAAACATGAATGCATGTTTATTGCTGTTGCATGCATTGGAATTACACTGTATTATTTAACGTTCCGTGTACTAATCCAATAATTATTGGACAGTCAATTTTATGTTATGACTGGACTGGAAAATGTTTATCTAAACACACACTTTTGGAAATTGATCTATAACAACATGTTTCTTTGTTAAGAATTTTAATTAGATTCAGAATTACATGAAAATTTCGTTGTATTTAATAGAAAGTTTTATCGCATTCAGTTTCATATATTATTCGTTATAAGTGCATAATGTCTTGTTACGAATGAATTGTAGATTATATGCATATGAGCGTACACCAGCGTGTTTAGTGTGATTCTTCTTTCATTGAGTTTTAAATTTTACTTCGTCTTACTTAATATTCTTAACAGAATGCACAAATATACAGTAAATTAAATAATTCTACTTCAAACATTATCAGTCTTAATTATTCATTAAAATATATGAATATGATATATATAATATTTTTATTAAAAATATAGAATATTTCATCGAATTTGGTACAAACCGATATTTATTAATAAAAAGAATTTCGTCCAATTTTACACTAAGAAATAGACAATAATTTTAAGTTTTTAAATGAGATGTATACATTTTAATATATTTAATCAGACCTTACCAAACTAAATAACGAATTTCTTAGTAAGTTTCTGCATAAACATACACTCAGTCTCACGAGTAACTGTACATTTATGACTTCTGTTCACAAGACGCATTTAACAGTATAAAATAAAATCCTACACCTCGCGAGGTATTCATTTCACCTTACCCGGCGCATTTGCATGCACCAAAAATGCATTAAAGAAAAAGAAGCTACGAATCTTCATAAAATTCAACAAGTGGACGCTGAATATTATCAATAATTATATGTTCCACTCAACTTGTATCGCATCATTAGAAAACACTATTCCATAAAGATTAACTGCGTATCGTGATTTCGAAGTCCCAATGCACACTTAATGTTACGCATAATTATACGCTCGATTCCGCTCGTATCGTATCATTAGAAATCAGGATTCCTTAAATATTAGCTGTCTGTCGTGATTTCAATGTCTAAACAAATTTATTCCTTTCACGCAGTTCGCTCGCGGCGTCTTCGCAGTCTCTTACTCGCGTATCACTTTTTTTTCTCTCGTGTTCGACGTCTATAAACATTTTTCCTTCGGGGAAATACGCGAATATTCCAACGTGTTTTCTTCTTTTTTTACGTTCTCCCTCTTCCATTGCAAAATTGTTCACGACACTCGTCCGTTTCGCGCACGCGATATCGTGTCAGTTTCATTCCCGCGTCAGCACTCTCCGGCAACAAATTATGATCTTTTTCCATTTTGTTGTCACGCTTTGACCACGAATGCGAGAGAGAGAGAGAGAGAGAGAAAGAGAGAGAGAAATGTGCGTTTGCTGCGTAGCCACTCGCTATCTCTGTGTTCCTCTGATTATTGGTTATTTTATCGTGAAGTTTCCGACACGACCGCGAACCATTCGAACATAAATTAATGACGTATTAATATAAATGTCGTGCGTTTATGAACGATCGTAAACTCCGTCGGTAAATTCCATCGCGCTACAACATCGGTGGGGAATTTCAAGGGAAGCACGCGTTAAATTCGAATCAGTACTGGATTGCGAACTAGTGAGAAGTTTCTTCCAGTGACCAATAATAAGTTATCACAGGAATGACCGTGAAATGAATCAATAACTGAAATTTGTTTATTATTAAAGGTGGGAATATCAATTGCGACATATAGAGAATTGAAAAAATATCATAATTATAAGATTAAACATTTTTATTGCTGATAACAATTATAAATGATGAATATTTGTTTCATTGTCGATAATTATTGTTGATCTGAAATATTTACTTCGGTTAATCCTATGAGTTATCGGTGAAAGAAATAGAAGGGTTAAATGCGAGAACCAGCTGACTCCGAAACTTATTGGTCGCTATATAATCATTAGAATTTGACATTTCTTTATAAAGTTGAAACATGTACAAAGGAAACTGCAATTAATATATTCACAAAAACAAATAATTTATATCAATATTTTTTTCTTATAAATACTTTTTTCTCATTCTTCTAAAATTAGTAAAAGCAGAGTTGCCTGGCTTCTGCATCCAACCCTTCAATCATATTTCAGTTGTTCAACATAATACAAGGTATTGTTTTGCATTCGACCATAGTGAATAACAAAATTCTCTGTCTCCGCATCGAAACAATGTGTTTGTTGCTCCGAAGGAGAGAAACAACAACAATGAAACGTGAGGGTGACTTGTTTACATGCATATTCTGTTGCGTAATAATCATATTAAAACACAATTTCTCATTTATAACTGTCGCGGGCGACCAACATAAACTTCCCTTGTCAATATCTGTTATAACCAACCAAAATATATTTCTCACGCCAATAATAGTTATCGGCAATGAAAAAAATGTCCTGTCACTCAAAATTATTATTTGTGACCAAAGTCATTTTAGTTGATAAAATAATCATTATTATACGATTCTTTCTTATTTTCATTATAACAGTTATAGCGTCCACAGTTCTTCGTGTCGATCGGAATTCGGCAATTCGCCATCAAGTTTTATCGCTGCATCATCAAGCAGTAAACGATATCGAACAAAGTTTCTAAATAATACGGTGTTACCTAGATCTGGATGAGCTGTAACAGCTGCGCTCGTTGTAAACAAATTTAACGCGGAACGGTTTCATAAATACGAACAAAGGGAATCGTAAACGGAACCTGTAAACAGGCGAAATCGACGCGAGAGTTGGTGATTGCGCTGGAAACAACCATTAATTATCGCATCCCCTTGTTCTCGCGTGGTTTTTGGGGCTTTCTAGTCTTTCTGAAGAAATGCGTGTTCAAGTTTGATAACCATACCACGAATTTGTATGTATGCCTTGTGTAATCTGTAAAATGCTACGGATTTTATATGTATAAATTCCGCGAATGTTTTGATCAGTAGTTCACTGAAACTTCGGTACAACAAGAAACAATAATCTCTTCATTTCTATTATTTCATATTGCATCAATCGCTCAGAAAAGTTATTAATAACAAATATAGCTCGCATTTTATTATACAATTTAATGCGATCTAAATAGTGCAGTAACCCTAAATTATCTTTGAAAGTAGTCTTTACATTTTTATTTCTATCATATAATATCCCATTAACCTTTATCTGAATTATTAGGCAATACAAAAACAATAAAATAAAGTATAAATATAAGGCAACATAAGAAACAGTGAAATAAAATATAAATATGAAGTAATATAACAAAATAAAACAATACTTTCCTTTCGCCACTAAATTATTATAGACTGAATTCCAAAGAATTCCAAAGAAATCACAGAGCAAGGGGTTGAAGTCAGACGTATTTTAAATTTCAATCCATAAGAATAATATTCCCTGCATTATAAGACCACGCATCCACTGGCAGACGTGTCACGCAGAAATCCCAGGGCAACTGTAACAAAACTTATTATTCTTCGACGGAATAGAATTCGGTGAACATGGAGCGCGTAGCTTATTCGACAGGCGCGGTGTACCCACGCGCATACGCGGAAAAATCAAGGATCGTTCCGGCCAGATAGCAGAACCGCCGGGATATTAAGCGGGAGAATTAAATCCGGGGTAAACAGAAGGAACGGGAAGCGTATTTAGCGTCGTTAATCACCCGGGCGTTTATCGTTCAGCGGAATAATGCCGAAAGAAACCGCAACGAAAATGCACACCGGGGCTTTTTCCAGGCCGCGGTACAAATTGCATCGTTCACGGCAAAGGTGAAGCCGTGCTCTGGCTATCTGCCGGCCCCGCGTTCGCAATTATTGTTTCACAACGGAATTTATCACGAGCTTCTTCCCGCGAAAGTTTTCGGGCCACGCGAAAACAAACGTTGCCGGCCGGAGGCGCGCGCCGCGCCGCGGCCAGCCACTGAGCAACTTTTCTAATTAATGATAATTAGCCTTCGGCGAGAAGAACTTTAAGACCGTGATAAGAAATAGATCGCACGTAAACGGGATTTATAATTGAGCATTGTTCCCGCGGCTACCGACTCACCGCCGCTGCATTTCGATTGCCGTTTCATTCTTCCCGGAAAGACGAATTTTGCTGATGGTTTGGTATTGTCAACTGTTCGATGGTTTGGCTGCAGAACGCAGTTTAACACGTTCTGTGCTAACGGGAATTTCGGTTATATTTTGATTACAAACTGTACTAATTTTTCTAATTTTTTTTATGGTTACCTTGTTTTGCGTTTGACTTATGCCTCGCCATTTTTACAATACTACAAAGGCCATAATTAACAAGAAAGAGGTGTAGAAATTAAGATGCATACAATTTCTATAATGGAATTAAAAATTTTTGGGGGTGTTTTTAGGAGTCTCGAAATAAGGTAACTTAAATATATTAATTACTTGACTTCTTTATATGAATTTTCAGAGATGAGGTACTACAGTAATTAATGGTATGAGAATGTAAGTTAGATTTCACTTTGAATAGAAAATTTATGTAGGATGAAATTCTTTTTGAGAAATTTAATACATGATTCGAATACCTATGCACTCTTTTAATTAAGAAGAATCTGGTTTTTAAAACTTTTTTTTTAAATTCAGTAAATTTCAGTCTACCTGGAAATGAGAATTTTCGTTTCCCATCGGTAACAGAAATTGATATAAAAACGGGATTTCTCGTTTCTCGTCGGTGATAAGGGATTTGAGGGTGATACTTTGTATACTGAAAAATGTGATATTTAGAAATTTTAATTAGGGTACTATGTAACTGCGTAACAATATTACTGTTTAACGATAATTTACAATTTCTTTAAAATTCTTAGGACACTTTATCATACTATTAAAGTAAAAAAAGAAATTTGTTGTGACAGAAATAGATACTTGCTGCAGAAATTCAAAATTTATACTTATTTTTAGGGAAATTGTTGGAGAACTCTAATAATTACTATACTTCGAAAAAGTATGTATTTCACATCAGTTAAGTTTTAATATATGTACTTGGTTCACCATTTTGAAAAATAATTTCGAGAAAAATTCATTTGCAATTTTAATTATATTGCTGATATATGTGTGTATACCTGTTCAACGCTCGGTTATAGAAACTCGTTCGTAATATAAAATTGTGAAAAAGAAATTTAATTTTCATTCCCGTTAAATGACGTTCTCCCGTTCTTGGCACTATAATTATTTAATTATACTGCACGGTATTAAATTTTATTCGTTCTGTAAAGACAAGTTGTGTTCGGCTTGCAAATTCGATTAAATTACAGAACTATATATGTTCTTAAATAATTAGATTGATACACAAGTAAAGATATCCTGTTCCGCATATCGATTCTAATAATGTGACTAAAACTTAAACTTGAGAATTCTAAATTTCATTTGTCAAGCAAATATTAATAACGAACAATAAGCATTTCCACAGACTATCTCAGAAAAAACCGGAATTTAATGAAACATTCTAGAGTTGTGATTGTGCTTTCAAATTTTCATATTAAATTCCAACCTTTGTAGAGTTTATTAAACCAAACGTGAAATGAAATTCTTATTTGTGCTTCCTAAAAATGATAGTAAATCAATATTAAAATAAAACATTTATAATGCACAACAGAAAACATAGTATTCTGTTTTTATTAAAATAATGATTGTTTGGACAAAGAAACGGAGTTGTCATGAAGGGTTATCGACATTATTGAATGATGATGAGATGAAGCTCTTGTTCAGACATTTTAGAGGGTGTCTTCGAGTTCATTACTTCGGAACGCTGAAAATTTTTGTCCAAATTTAATTACATTTTTATTTTAAATTTAATCTGAATTTTAATTTCATATTTAATCCTAATTTTATTTGAATTTTAACTGTAACTTTAACTTTAAACTTAATTTTAATTTTAATTT